>NC_060268.1:175806799-175821790 GCF_021613505.1 Equus quagga | reverse complement strand
AGGGAGGTGATAACCACAACCTAGGGAGGTGATACCACAACCAAGGGAGGTGATAACCACAACCTAGGGAGATGATACCACAACCTAGGGAGTTGATATCTCAACCAAGGGAGGTGATACAACTAAGGGAGATGATCACAACCAAGGGGTGCTGAGAGATCAGGCCAGAGGAGGCACAAGGAGAACCTTCCAGGCAGAGGGGATAGCACTGGTGTGTGGGGAGGGTGGGAGCATGCAGGGTGGCTGTGGAACGGCAGCAGCAGCAGTTGTCTTCTTGGGCACTCTGCCCCCTGTAGTGCATGGCCATCATTGCTTAGAGCCTTAAATCCATTTTGTTTTTCAGTTGATGAAGGTTGTGAATGAAATGTGTCCCAATATCACTAGAATTTACAACATTGGCAAGAGCCACCAGGGCCTGAAGCTGTATGCCGTGGAGATCTCCGACCATCCCGGGGAACACGAAGTCGGTGAGGCTGCCCCCCCCCCCCCGTGGTACCCCTGTCCCGTCACATTCAGAGCCTTCTTAAAGAGCTCGGAGATGGTTCATCCCCGTGAGAACATTCATGAAGCAGGGCAGGAGCCATCTGTGCCTCGCTCTCACATACATAGATTCTGCAGATTTTGGTTCTGTGACCCTCTCATGACACGAGCTGTTGACTTGTTTAAGCTAGAAATACCCTTCTTTCCTCCAAATGGACCATATTTAATTCTCTTCTCCAGCTCTAAGACCAGTTACACGAACCAAAGAAGAAAGTGGTCGGAGAAGATTCTGGACTCCCTGGTCACTAGTGGCTCAAGTTAGAGGGGTCCCCTCTATTTAGTTTCAATCCTCTTTTCAAGCATTTCCTCTTTTCAGCCTTTTCCCTTTCAGTTGCTCCTAGACTTGTGTCCTGCTCCAGGTCAGAGGGCCTTCTCTGGTTTTTCTTGGTGGTAAATCTGTGAGACCTTTAGAAATCCATCGACATTTAAGTGTGAGATTTGTCTAATTCATTTGACTCTAATATTAATCAGTTTTTCAGGAATTCCTCTAGGAGTATCCTTTCAAGGGTAAGAGCTTTATCTCCTGGGAAAATCGCATTTTCTCGAAAGCAGTAGCTTGGACAGTGGGGAAGGAGAAGTGTTGGCAGCTCGTGCCCAGCACTGATAAGTCCCAACACTAAAAAAGCTGAGCTTTGGGGCCGGCCCTGTGGCCGAGTGGTTAAGTTCACGCGCTCTGCGTCAGTGGCCCAGGGTTTCGCCAGTTCGGATCCTGGGCACAGACATGGCACCACTCATTAAGCCATGCTGAGGCAGCGTCCCACATGCCACAACTAGAAGGACCCACAACTGAAAAATACACAACTATGTACGGGGGGGATTTGGGGAGAAAAAACAGAAAAAAAAAGATGGCAACAGTTGTTGGCTCAGGTGCCCATCTTTAAAAAAAAAAAAAGCTGAACTTTGAAGGGAAAAAGCTCAAAGACAGCTCCCTTTACAAAATCGTGTCATTGCTGATTTGCTCTGCTGGATGATTTTCTGCTTGTACTGATTCATCTTTGTGTCCTTGTAACATAATGGGAAGTTCTTTTAAGAAAAATAATTGCCTCCCAAAAGAGAAAAATAATTGTCATTGCTTGTGTTTAATTTGTATGTTTTAAACCCTAAGCACTGTGTAGTTTTATCTATTCTTGCTCAATAAGAATAAACATTATTACTCTGTGTCTGGTATCATTTAAGATTTTTCTATGCATTTTCTTATGTACCTGACTATTTGGGAATGAAAGGAAAATAGTACTGATATAATTTTGGAGGTTTGTTTGAAAGAACAGATAGGGCTAAAATTGTAAGTTTATATTATTCAGAGATTTTTTTTTTCCCCTAACATAATGTGATCAGGGCTGTTTTGCTAGAAGCTTCCAACATGAACCTGTGTTTCTCCCCCTTTGAGTAAAGGTGAGCCTGAGTTCCACTACATCGCAGGGGCCCATGGCAACGAGGTGCTGGGCCGGGAGCTGCTGCTGCTGCTGGTGCACTTCCTGTGCCAGGAGTACTTGGCCCGGAACCCGCGCATCGTCTTTCTGGTGGAGGAGACCCGGATTCACATCCTCCCCTCCCTCAACCCCGACGGCTACGAGAAGGCCTACGAAGGGGTAATGGCGCCACTTCTTTTGCCCAGGGCGGCAGTGCTGACTGCAGAGCGTGCTCCGCCATGGGTGGTTGTGAATTCCGCAGTACAAGCTTTCTTTCTGAGCATCTCTGCTGAGGCAGGGAAGCCCATAAGGTTTACAAAAGATGCCAAGCAGGAGTTGAGAATTATGGGGACCCTGAGAGGTGGCCATGCCAACAGACTGGAGAATGTGGAAGTGAATAATAACATTGTTTTATATATACGATGATAATAATAGACTCGAATAATAATACACCTGACATTGATTAGCACTTAATCAAGGCATGCACTAACCTTGATTATTATTCATATCTCTCATCAGTCCTCTGAGAAGAGTTGTTTTATTATTCTGATATATTGTTCATATTTCATATTCTAATTATGATATAGAATTTGTATAGGTTACAGGTGTGTATAGAAGATACATCTGTATAAACTTATGTATAGAGTATAGTTAAATATTATGTTGTGTGGTGTATCCATAATTGTACATCACAATATCTGGGAATAAAATGGAAAAATATACTTAAAAACAATGATACTTTTCAAATGCAAACTTGATGACACAGAATTTTGGTTGTGTTTATTGGTGCAAAGAGTTGGTTACGGGTCTGCAGTGCTATAGTGAGCCAGAATGATGGGCAGGGCATGGAGAATGTATGCATATGGTGGCCGCCAGTTTTGCAATGATGGAGTCTTAGGCTCATTACTACTCGGGGTTTCATCCACCCAGTGTAGAAGAGATGCGGGAAGAGGGGAAGAAGGGACCTAATACTTTCTGAGCACTGCCACGTAGTGGGAGGGACTCTCTGCATTCTCTCTGAGTGATTTGGCTGTGTTATCCATCGCTCACCAAATATTAATAGCACATGTTTCAATATTCTCCTTTGGATGTCGTCTTTGGGACTGAGGGTGTATAGAGGCTTAGAGACACACACCAGGTGGAGATGGAGATGCAGATGGAAGTGGCTTGTGCGTGAGAGGCAGCACTGTCAAGAAGTCTGTGAGTTCCTCACGTTCTGAATTGTCTCCCAGGGCTCAGAGCTGGGAGGCTGGTCCCTGGGACGCTGGACCCATGATGGGATTGACATCAACAACAACTTTCCTGACTTAAACACGCTGCTCTGGGAGGCCGAGGACCGACCGAACAGTCCACGGAAAGTTCCCAATCACTATATTGCAATCCCTGAGTGGTTTCTGTCTGAGAATGCCACGGTGAGTAAAAATACTCCATAATCTATAGAGCAGCGAAAGGCCAAAGTGAACACCTGTTGGTATTTGCAGAGAATGTGACATTTAAGAACAAGACAAAACCATTTTTTCTTTCATGTTTTCTCCAAAGGTAGGGAAGTATGCTAGATAATAACTACCTTTTAAATTGATATTTGAGGAGATTCTCCTTAGAAGAGAAATCATTTTATTTTATTTCTTTACAACCACACAGTGCTCCAAAAACAAAGAAACTTCTCCTAAATTGTGCATGTTTATTCCTATCATCACTACCCTCATCTTTGGCAATTATCCTGCTATGAAATTGTCCTTAGCCCTAACTGACTGCTTGCGATATCTTATTTTTATTTTAATAAGTCCTCATGGATTTATTACATGTGGTACTTCCAGAAGGAAAAATGCAATTGGATGGGAAATGTTTCTCTTAAATTTCTTAGGTCTTGTTTCACGAAGAATAGGTTATAGAAGAAATAAATTTTCCAAGCCTGCTCTGCCCATAGTAATCCACCTCTTTACCCCTAGTCTTTGATCACATATGTCCTTCAAGAGGTCTGCCTTGAATTCTATGTAAGTGAGGGATTAGGTTCAGCTGCAACGACAGGAAAACCAAAATAACAATGGCTTAACAAGGTAGAAATTTACTTCTTTTTTCACATAAAAAAGACCCTGGAGGCAGATGATACAGGGCCGGCCAAATAGAAGCCCCGTGATCATCAGGGACCCGGGACTCCTCTTTCTGTGTCCACCATGTTAGCATGTGACTTTCATCCTCAGGTTCATAATCCAAGATGGCAATGGGTGCTCTGGTTGTCATGTCTGTGAAGGAAGAGGAGAGAATGGGTTAAAAACATAAAAGGTCCTCCTTTCACATAATTCAGTTTCTTTTAAGAATTCATTCCCAGAATTCCTACATAATACTTCTGCTTAAACGTCATTGGCCAGAATTTAGTCAAAAGCTGATGTCAACCACTGCATGGAAGGTTGGGAAATGCTGTATTTTAGGCAAGTACATTGCAAGCTCAAAAACTTAAAAAACAAAAAAAAAATGGCTCCTCCTCCTGAGGAATGGAGAGAGAATGGATGAATGGATAGAGGACAGCAGCTCTCTGGCTCTGCCTCGTAGCTCCAGCCCGCAGCACACGTGGGTATCACTTACTGAAGGAGGGCCAGCGTGGTTGCCTCATTTAGTGATTCATAGGATGGTTTTATCCAGGCCCTCAAGAAGCAACCAGTCAAGTGATGGAGACAGACAGTGGGAAAACAATGTGGTTTGGTTAGGATGCCCACGGGCTGCTTACATGGGGTAGAAGATTCAAGGGCCTCTGAGTCTTCTGAATCTTTTCTCCTGTTTCCTAATTCCATCCTATAAAATCCCCCTCTCTCTCAAACGGATGTACTAATGACATCTAGCAAAGCAGAGAATTCAGGTGCTGTTATAATTTGGGAACTCTTGGACCAAAGTTGGAATATGATTCTTAGAACTTCTTAGCCCTAGGCTATAAGAGATAAGTAGTTATTTTAGCACAGTCATACACAGTCCTTGGATTTCAATCTCTACTTTAAGACTAGAATTTAGTTTTTTGAGCTTCTTATTCTTGAGAAATACAGGGAGAATTACACGAATCTACCATCACCAATACCCTTCTTAGTTAGGGATAGCTTAGACAGATAAGAAATCAGCGAAGATAAAGATTTTAATGGCAATTAACAGGCTTGACATAAGAGATCTATAAGAATTGTACCACCAGTGTTAGAGAGTACATATTCTTCTGAATAATTTCTGGAGCACTTTCAAAACTTGATGATGCTCTGGGCTGTAAAGAAAATGTCAACAAATTTCAGAGAATAGGAGTCAGGCAGATCGTGATTCTCTCACCACCATATGGTCAGACTTGAAGATAGTAATAAGATTCATAAGAACATCACCATGTATTTAGAAAATTAAAAATCAAAACTTCTAATTAATGGGTCAAAGGGAAAGATCTTACCGGTAATTAAAAAAATAATTAGAACTCAGTGATAATGGAAACGTTACGCATCAAAATTTGTGGAGTATAGCAAAAAATAGTGCTTCTGAGAATTTATACCTTTAAATGATTATATTCCAAAAGAAGAAAGGCTGAAAATTAGCTAATTTAAGAAGCTAGCAATGGAATCACAGAAGAAACCCCCAAAATGTAGAAAGATTGTGATTAAAAAGTAACGGCAGAGATCAATGAAATGATAGAAAACAAAGAAAAAATATGAAGCAATTCATCCACAGAAAGAAGCATTTGATAAAATTTAACAATCTTTCACAATAAAATCTCTTAGTGAAACTTTGTAATATAGATGATTAGTTTCAGGGTGCGGAAGGCTATTTTAAATGGTATTAATCATGAAAGAAAAGGTTAATAAATTCAATTACATCAAAATAAGAAAGTCTGTTCATCAGAAGATTTAGAAGCCTTAATGAGAGAAGCTAAAAACTGAGAGACATTATTTGAAAACTACATAATTTGAATTTTAAAATATATGAATAATAATAAAAATATAAACAACTCAGTAGAAAAATGGGTACAAGATATGAAAAGGCAATTCACGGAGGAGGAAACATATGGCTAATAAGCATGAAAAGATGTTCAGCGTTACTAGTACTAAGGACGTGCAGAGAAGAGAACGTTTACACCCATTGACTGGCAACATTGAGAAGTCTGACGGTACCCGAGTGTTGGAGAGGATGTGGGCCAGTGACGTCTTACACGGTGTGGGTGAGAATATAAATCAGCACAATGACTTTGGAAAATAACCTGATTATCTTGTAAAGTGGAATATGTATATATGCTGTGACTCTGCAATTCCTCTTCTGGTGATTTATGCAAGATAAATTTCAGCACGTGTGTACCAGAGACAGGACAAGAACTGCCAAAGCAACAGTGTTCAGTATAGCAAAAAAATTGAAAATTACCTATATGTCCATCATCACAAGAAGAGATCAATTAAATGCTGAGATCACTGTATTGAAGTGAAAAAGACTGAACTGTAGTTTTTTGTAAGAACACAGAAGCATCTTAGAAACATGAAACTGAAGAAAAAATAAGTTGTAGAAGACAACATCAGGATGGTTGCCCCCCACCCCCAAGCAAGTGAAACCAAAGAATACTTTTTTAGGCATACACATATGGGATGAAACAGAGAGAGAATGAGAATTGTACCATTTAGGATATAGTGGTTACTATATCCTAAATATATACTATATAAATATACTATATAATATAAAAATATACTATATCCTATATATAGTGGTTACACAGAAATTGTCAGTAAGATCTGGTTCTTGGGTGGGATGGTGGGTTGACAGGTGTCCATCATATCAAAATATATAAAGGAGGAGGACCAAGCATGGACCAATAATGATACTGCATAAAGAATCGAGTTCTAGGATTAATCCCATCCGGGGTCCCCGATGTGTTTAGAAACACAGTAAAAACAGAACTTAATGGATCCTATGAAGTCAATTTCATTCCTTAATCAATTTTCTATACTGCACAGTTAAACCATTTCCAATGTTTCTTTCTTTCTCTTTTCAATTTTATTCTACCAGAATTAACTTCATAGGGCTTAGCAATTTATGATAAATATTTGATTCATTGATCAGTATTTGACCATATCAAGCTCTCCAATTCTAGCTTCCAACATTGTCAGTTTTCTTCCTTTCTTGTTTTTCTTAATTTTTTTATCATTAAAAAAATGTCAAGCGTACAAAATTAGAGAGAAAGCTGTGAAGGACTCCTACATACCCATCTCAACTTCAATACTTATCAATTCTCGCTTCATCTACATCTTCACCCACTTTCTCCTCCCCTCAAGCTTATTGAAGCAAATCCCAGGCATCATAGTATTTCATTTGTAAATGTTTCAGTAAGTATCTCTAAAAGATTGGGCTCTCTTTTAAAACCATAAATTATTGCCATTATCGTATCAAAATAAATTATTTCTTAATATTATAAAATATCCAGTGCGTGTTTATATCTCCCTATTTTCATTCTCAGTCTCTCTTTCTCTCAAAGTTTGTTTAAATCAAGATCCACCTAAAGCCCATTCATTTCGATTGGTTTTCAATTGGTCTTTTAAGTATGCTTTAAACTGTAGATTTCTCCTCACTTCCTTTTTGCTTTAGAACTTTGTTGCTGTTTATCTTGTAACAACCGGGTTATAAACAGCTAGATTGTCTGGGCGCTGCTAATTGCTATTCTTGTGACATCATGTAACGTATTCCTGTGTTTCCTGTAAATTGGGGCCGTAAGACTCAGACCCGCGTGGCCTAGATAGGACGAGGGTTGGCGAACTGCAGCCTGTGCGCCACGTCCCGCCCAGTCCTGTTTTTGTAAATGGCGTTTCGTTGGGGCGCTGCCTTGCTCCTTCATCTGCAGATGGCCTGTGGTGCTGCCCTGCTACCGCGGCAGAGTTGAATAGTTGGCAACAGAGACTGTGTGGCCCTCCAAGCCTAAAATATTTACTATTTGGCTCTTTGCAGAAAGAGTCTGCCGGCCTCTGGCCTGAAGGGTTGGTTAGATTCAGGGTTGGTTTTTTTAGGCGTGTATTTTTCCATCAGGAGAGACACGTTTGGTTACGTCTCTTTCTGTGCCCTTTGTAGCCATCAGTGAACATGCTTGACTCATTAATTCCCTGGAGTTGCCGAGTCCTGATACTCTGATTCTATCGTTCCCCCTTTATGCATTAACCGGAATATTCCAACAAGAGGAAACTTCCCTGGATTTCTCTTTTTTTTAATCCATTATTTCCACAAAGTCCAGTTTTCCCAGGGCAGATTTTGAAATTCTAAATTTTGCTAAGATTATTCCATAAAATTATTGCTTTTCCAAATACGTCCCTGTTTGGAAAGCCAGGGAGAGAAAGCAGTTTCCTTCTTAATTTATTTATGAAAGGGTGTTTAAATTTGCAATGCTCACAGGTGGCGGTGGAGACCAGGGCAGTCATAGCCTGGATGGAAAAAATCCCCTTCGTGCTGGGCGGCAACCTGCAGGGAGGCGAGCTGGTGGTGGCATACCCCTACGACATGGTGAGGTCCCTGTGGAAGACACAGGAGCACACCCCCACGCCTGACGACCACGTGTTCCGCTGGCTGGCCTACTCCTACGCCTCCACGCACCGCCTCATGACGGACGCCAGGAGGAGAGTGTGCCACACGGAAGACTTCCAGAAGGAGGACGGGACTGTCAATGGGGCTTCCTGGCACACTGTGGCCGGAAGTAAGTCTCTGATTGTCCTGCTGTCGTCATTGGGCCAAACGATAACGGACTGCTGGGACTGGGCGGGACCCTGTGGCCCATCTCCTCTCCACCCACTTTTCATCACTCCCATCAGCATCATAACTACTGCAGTTAACTATGTGCAAGGTGCCAGCCCTCTCCATAGACTCCCCGTTAGTCCTTACTACAGTCTTTGAGGGGGTGTGGCTTACTCCCTGTTTTATGAATGAAATCACTGGGGCTTGGGGACTGGAAGGGATCTGCCCGAGCGAGAAAGAGGCAGAGCTGGGGTCTGTGTGTCTCTCTGGTCTGCTCTTAGCCAGTGAGCTACTCCAGTTAGGGTCAGAGATGGTTAAACATAGACTTAGGGGAAATATTGGACCAAAAAAGCAAACTCAGCAAAGTGGGGAGAGCATGCTGGTGCTGATGCTGGAGCCACAGCTTTCACCCAGAGTTGGTCCCATTGTGGGGGACGTCCCATTCTCTGAGCCCACAGAGAGAGCTCGACATTGATCCCTGCTCAGGTGTGAAAAGACTCCTAGCGGCAGGTGTGTCCTGAGGCCCATAGTGAAGACCGTTTCACACATCTCTCATCCACTGGCCGTCTGTGGGCGGCCTCCCCATCATACCTGAGCGTCTGGTCGATGCCCAACTGTGTGCGATGCAGGGAATATGTGGCTTTGCTCCGCACATCCACACAGGACCAGAGAGGCTTCCAGTAGAGACTTCAGGAATTCCTCTCAGCAGCCATAGAGGACCCTGTGGCCCAAGTTTCAGGATAAGCACTTTGTTTCCTGTGTCGGGGTCCTCTTGGCCTAGGCCTCCACATGAGGAGGGATAAGGATGTCATGTTCCCTAAGGTCCCTCCGTATTGGGATGGCAAAACCCCAAACATAAGGCCCGTTGCTTATTTTCTTGACTTTGTGAGGGTTGGTCCAACCACTGATGAATTTGAAAAGTATCCCGTGTCACATAGACCTGAGTTCAAATTCTGTTTCATCATTTAGATGCCGTGTGACCCTGGGCAGGTTACTTTACCTCTCTGAATCCCCATGTTTTCCGTTTGTAAAATGGGCGTGATGGTTATGATGACAATGACGACGACGATGATGATGGTGATGATGCTGCCTTGAGGACTACTGTGAGGATGACATAGGTGACAGGTGTCGCTGGTCTTCTGCGTCTAGCTTATGGGAAACACTCAATTATGATAACTTCCCATTCCCTACCTTCTCCCCTCCCCCAGTATCATGCTCACCATGAAACCTCTTTATGAGCATATTCTTATTCTCCATTTCACTGTACTAATTAACTTTAATATTAAATTTAATATTAATTTTCTTTGCTAGGGATTCAGCCTCCACAGGCTTTTCAGATATGTTTCCACCCTTGGGAAAAGAGAAATAAAAAAGTAGTAGACGTATTTGTTCCCGTGAAACATGAGCAGAAAGCTTGCCATCCTTTTCTTGGATCCATACCAAGGAGAGAAGTGTTTTATTTATCTCCATCATGCTTTTGCTCTGTACAAATTTAAAGGAAAAGCAAATCCCTATCTATCAAGAAAATTTCCTAATGGCCAAAAAGCATTCTTGCTTTTCAGTTCGAGCCCTAAAAGCCTGCACTAATCTGTATGAGAAATATCGGTTGATGTCTTATGGCTGCCGTGACTAAATGGGTATGGACACAGCTGGATTTGTCAGGGTTGGGTCAATAGTAACATTTTGAACAGTTGACGGCCGCGTAGTCACGTCGGCAGCATTTGATTTTTCTCTATCAATTATATTTTCCATTATTTCAGAGACTTCTGTGTGCAGAGCCACGTGGTGGCTGGAGTCTTTTTAATCCTTCCTCCTCCTGGTGGTGTGATGAAGTCTGCAGTTTCATTTCTTTGTAGACTGATGAAATGCGATTTCTAATTTCCTTCCCTCCCCCTACCCCTCCTCTCCGTCTTTTTGTTCCGTTCTTGCTTGCTCATTAACAGCGCACTGACAGGCATTAGTTAATGGAGACTGGGGCGATTAAGAGCGCAGTGCAATCAGTCTCAAAATGCACATCGTTTGTAGCATGTGCGTTTTAACTCCAAAGTGATGTTAGATCTCTTTGTTTGTGGCTGCGATCCTGCGTCCTCTCCCCGACAATGGAGGCAGATGTGCTGATGGCACCAGGCACACAGAGCTTCAAGGAAAGCACAGCTCTGTGTTCCACATTGCAGCTTGTGACAAGAGCAGGATTCCAGGCAAAGGGAGAGCACAGAGGGATGTCTTGCCATCCCCAGCCGGGACGAAGCCTTGTGCATGTTTCGCTTTTGAAGCCGTTCTTTACAAAGTATTCTCAGCTACACGACATTCGCTGAAGGGCTGGACGTCCCAAGAGAGCCTGGCCCAAGCTTTTCCACCGTACTCGCGGTTTCTCATCATTTTGCCAATTTTTCTAGTGCTGCTAGTGCTTTGAAGACACATTGCAAAATGGCAGGCCTACTCCAGAGTTTTTAAATATCAATTTACTTATTTCAGTACTAACAAGGCCTAAAAAGTTGACAATAATGACAGTGTTAGTGCCTAGAGGAGCCCAGGCCCCCCGGGTGTCCTGCCCGTGCTGAGCGGTGGAAGTGTTGTCCGGCGGCCTTCTGTGCTCTCTGTAATTCCAGCCTTTGAGTTCAACTGCATGAGTTGACCTGGAGTTTTGATCAACCTTCTTCAACCAAACCAGGCCCCTGCCAACGGTTTTTCCATTAGCTTGATGCTGTCCCCCCTCTTTTATTGCTCTGCTCTCACCGTTCTTGTTTCATCACAAATGTGGCTGATGACTTGTGGATGGTTTGAATTTGGAATCTGGTAGAGACTGGCCATATGTTTTGCACCATTTTGCCTGTGACTTTAGTGGTTAGGCAGCAGATTGATACAGAATCGCTCTGGACACCCAAAGCCATGATTTTTAAGCTGACATTTATGCTGAGGAATGCATCCTTGAGTCTTATGGTGAGCTGAGAAGGGAGGGAAGTTAGGATGGGTGAGGATCCGGGCTGGTTGAGGCACAGGAGGACCACACAGAGAAACCCGGTGCACCAGCTTCAGCGTTCCGGTGCCCTGACTCTCAGAATCCACGCGGCGCCTTCTCCTGGGCCCGTGCGTCCTGGTGGTCACATGGAGCATGGCTGCGGTATGTTTTCTTGCTCATCACCCTGTTCTCCAATAATAACTGTTGGGAAGAGAGCCACTGGAACTTTATGCCACCTAACATTCATTTATTCGTTTCACAAACAGTGGGTGCTATAGTGGCTGAACTGTGGCCCTCCAGAATCTATGGCTGCTTCCTAATGTCTGGAACCTATGAATGTGACCTTTGGAAAAATGGGTCTTTGCAGGTGTAATTAAGTGAAGGGTCTCAAGATGAGGTCATCCTGTGTTACCTGAATGGGCCTCAAAATCATTGACAGATGTCCTTAGAAGAGATAGAAGAGAGGGCACAGACACAGAAGATGAGGCCCCATGAAGACAGAGACAGAGATGGGAGCGATACAGCCACAAGCCAAGGAGCTCCAGGGGCCTGCGGAGCTGGAGAGGCAAGGCAAGGCCTCCCCTAGAGCCTTTCTGGGGAGCACGGCCACGCCTGGGGTTCGGACTTCTGGCCTCTAGAACTACAGGAGGATCCATTTCTATTGTTTTAAACCACCCGCCATGTGGTCACTCCTAACAGCAGCCCTAGGAAACTAAGGCAGGGACCGACTCCATGCCAGCCTGGCTGCCTTCCGTCTGTCGTCCTCGTGTCGGGATGCTGAGGTTGTCTGCTTTCAGGCTTAGCGGGTGAGTGCGTTGGCCCTGAAGCCCCAGCGCCGCGCTCTGCGTGGAGATAAGAGCAAGGTCGTGGCATCACCCACACCTGGCTTCAAACCCTGACTCTGGCTCTTTCCAGACGCATGACTCTGGGTAGCTTTCTTAACTGTTCTCTGCCTCCGTTTTCTTATTTGTCAAATTGTGCAGTGCTGCCCTCCTGTCTGCTGGGTTTGCGCTCAGCCGATGCGGAGGCTGAGGACAGGTCCTGGCTTCTGTAAGGCACTCGGCAATGGTGGTGTGGCTAGCTCTCTTTCTGAATTAGAATAGAAAAGTGCTATAGAGCTGTAGCTGAGAACACCGTAACTATAAATTTAAATGCTTAAAATACTGTTCCCTATTGATACCTTTATTCTAAAAACAGTGTGCTAAACTGAATTTAATAAAATAAACAGAATTTTACCTAAAAATCACTTTTTTCAGGCCTCCTTTTGTGAACGATGTTCTTATATATGCCCGTCTTTCCCATAAACTAGGCTGGCTGCATCCTCTCTCAACCTCTCATCTCCTCCCCCAACATTTGCTCTAAGCAATTTTTGTCTACAGTAGATACCTGACACGTCCTTGTTCAGATGAAGTCTTCTGAATCACATCCTTGACCGTTCTTGCTGTCTCCCCAGTGCCACCTTGAGCATCGTTTAGTGACAGTGTTGTCCGGTTGGCTTGGCAGGTCTCAATGATTTCAGCTACCTTCACACAAACTGCTTCGAGCTGTCCATCTACGTGGGCTGTGATAAATATCCGCACGAGAGCCAGCTGCCTGAGGAATGGGAGAATAATCGGGAATCCTTAATCGTGTTCATGGAGCAGGTATGGCGTGGGCACACGGCTGTGATGGGGGCTAGCTGAAGAATGAGGCCCTTTTGATGGCTGAAAAGGTGAGACCAAATTGGTGCTTCAGACCTGGCTGTTGTCCTGGGCCGGCCACTGCAGTGCTGGGAGGAACCACTGTCCGTGAACACTTGATTAGACCCAAGAAAGGGAGCTCTGAGTGGATATTACAGCTCCCACTGGTCCAAGGTGGGTGAGACTAGTTCAAGGGGTTCTCAGATGCCTCTCTGTAGGGAGGGGGCGACATATGTCCGAGCCAGTGTGCCCAGGCCCCTTGTATACTCTACTAGGGCTGCATAGCAAAATACACAGACTTGGGGCTTAAATAATAGAAGTTACGGTTCTGGAGGCTAGAAGTCCAAGATTCAGTGTCAGCAGGTTGGTTTCATGCTGAGGCCTCTCTCCCTGGCTTCCAGACGGCTGCCATCTCACTATGTCCTACTGTGTCCTCCCCTCTGTGTGCACACATTCCTGGTGGCTCTGTGTCCTAATCTCCTCTTCTTATAAGGACCCCAGTCAGCCGGATCAGGGCCCACCCTAAGAGCCTCATTTTAACTCCATCACCTCTTGAAAGATACTCTCTCCAAGTACAGTTACATCCTAAGGTACTGGGGGTGAGGACTTCAACACATGAATTTGTGGGGGACACAGTTCGGCCCATAAAGCCCTCAGGCTGAAGAGTCATCGCTGCAGGTGGCAGGGTGTTACTTGGGAGCAACTCCAACAAGCGCCCGCCGGGTCCTGCTTGGAATTCGTGCAGAAGCCTGCTGTATACACTAGAACCCCGCACGCCTTCCCTTTCCCGCTCTCACAGACACAGCCGCCTTGTAGGCTTGAGTAAACTGGTTCTAGTTTGGTGCTAAAACCACCTGAATAACATCCAAGGCCCGCTAAGGAACAGACTAACTAGAAACCAGAGGAATAAACAAAACTGGATGTCAAACCTCAGTCATATGACTCTCGTGATTCCCTCCATTAGAATCAGATCCTGAGGCTGTGCGTGCAAGTTGCCCTTTCCGTGGGTTGTCACGGATAAGGCAGCAGGAGCATTCAGCCGGTGGCTTGCACTGCCTGCTTCCGGTACCTGCCCCTCCACACAGGTGGCAGAGGTCGGCACTGGGACCATCAACCCAGTCGGCTCTGGGGAGGGTCCTGGGACGCTCAGTGCAGCTCACAGTGTGTACTTCCCCAGTACAGAAGGGTCCCCATTTGTTCTTCCCTCTTGGGAAACTGTGAGCACACTTTCTCTCCCCACCCCGTAATTTTGTGAGGAAGGCTCTTTTTCATTTCATATATGAAAAGATAGAAGACCTTGACTATATAGCAAGCTAATCCTTCTAAAGTGATGATCCCAGTTGAACCAAAGAGCCTCCTGTGGATAAAATGCCCAGGCGTAGTAATACGTATAAAGAATGTCATTGGAAACAATAGTATGTCACCTTGGATTGTCACATCATTCTACAAATGGGGAAACTGAGGCACAAGGTTCTGAGCTGATGTGTGTCATGACTCAGCTGATCAGTGGAAGGGCCCTATAGACAGAGTTGTAGCTTACAGGGACGTCTTGGACTCTGTCTTTTGTCTCTGCCTCTTAAGTCGTTAAGTTTATATAGCCCAGGAGAGTCAAAAATAAATATGTCTATAAAAAATTAAATTCTATTTTTAGTGGATGTGTTTTCTATTAACCTTCTCAGATCCTAAC
>NC_060268.1:175687447-175806789 GCF_021613505.1 Equus quagga | reverse complement strand
TCAGATCCTAACATTTTTTAAGCCTTTGGGATATTTTAACTCCAGTGGAAGACTTTCTGGAGCATAGACCCAAAAGGAATACGAAAGTTTGCACACCAAACCCAGGCAGAGCCAGTGGGCGTCTGAGCTGCACATGGCTCTGAGCCATCCGAGGCGGGCGCTGGGCGGCGGCGGGTCGGGTCGGGCCGGTCGGCGGGCTCACCCGGTGTCTCGTTCTGTTGCGGGCCAGGTTCATCGTGGCATCAAAGGTCTGGTGAGGGATTTACATGGAAAAGGAATCCCAAACGCCGTGATCTCCGTGGAAGGCGTTAACCACGACATCCGAACAGGTAACTGAATGTGTGTAAACTGCCTTTCAGGAGATGTCGGCTTCTGGAAGGGTTTCACTGGGGTTGAAGTCTTGAGTTGAGTGTGGAGACTTCGTCCTCAGAGCAGAAGTGTCGGCTGCGTCCTGTAACTTCATGGAGACCCTGCGCAGTGGGGTTTTCAACCTGTGCTTGCCCGCTTCTCTCTGTGCCCTTTTCCCACATGATCTGTTTGCAAAAATTTCATAGATGTTCTCTCTCATTTCTTTTCTCGCTTTAACCCTTTGAGGGAGGCAGGCCCTTCTTTCCCTTTTTCAGGTGAAGAACAGAAGCTCAGAGAGGGTCAGTGACGCCCTGGAGGTTTCAGAGGCGAGTGGCCTGGGGTTCAGGCACCTGACTCCCGGCCTGTGCTGTTCCTGCTCTGGGCAGCACTGCCCTGCTGGCTGGAAGATGCCTGCAGACACTCCGGGGATCTGCACGAAGACCGTGTCTGCTCTTTGCGGATTGGAAAGTGATAGGACAAGTCCAGGCTTCCCCAGGACTGTCACCACTCAGATGGCACTTGGTGTGTTCAGTGGGAAATGAAGATACAGTGACCCTGACCTTGATCGATGATATTTGCAGCAGGACGCAGTGACAGATGACTGTGGAAGAAAGAGGACTGGCTGAATGCTAAATCAGAGTGTCTGCAAGAGTTCTGGCAGAGATGGGGTGTCCATGGCCATATTTAAACCCACCCGGGGGTTTGTACACCGAGGGAGACCGAGGAGCGCTGTGTCCTTGTGTGGGCAGATGCTCTTTACTATGGCGTCAGCTGCAGGGAGCTGGGCATGGGTGCTGTGACAAATGACCACAAATTAGATGGCTTAAAAATCTAGAAATTTCTTCTCTCACAGATTCGGAGCCTGAAGTCTGAAATCAAGGTATCAGCAGGGCCACACTCTCTCCGGAGCCTTGGCTCGTGCAGCTTCTGGTGGCTTCAGGCATTCCTGAGCTTCCTTGACCCCATCACTCCAGTGTCTGCCTCTGACTTCTCTTGGCCTCCTCCTCTTCTGTCTCTCATAAGGACACTTGTCAGTAGATTTAGGGCCTCCCTGGCTAATGCAGGATGATCTCCTCTTGAGATCCTTGATTACATCTGCAAAGATCTTTTTGCTAAATAAGGTCACATTCATACGATCTGGGTAGTTGGATGTGGACCTATCTTTTAGAGGGTCCCCATTCAACCTACTACAGGTCCTATCGAGGAGCAGAGAGTAGACTCATGAGCAAGAGACAGGAAATCGTGATTACTGTAAGAAAGACCTCGTCAGCCCTCAGACACACTGGAACAACTGGGAGAAACCAGATAGCACGCTGACTCCGCAAGCGTTTGACATAGCCTGACCCGTGCCTGTTGGCCTAGACTGTGCTGAGCCGGCCGAATGTCCTGATTTGCCCAGGACTGAGGGGGTTCCCAGGATGTGTGACATTCAGACTTAAAATAGAGATGGTCCCAGGCAAGCTGGCTCAAGTCCGTCCTCTTCCTGTGCTCCCTGTGTGTTATGACCTGTGACACGTGCGACGGCCAGAATGATTCACGAGGTGCAGAGGAGGAAACGGAGGCTCAGCCTTGGTTCTTCCCTCCCACGCCCCACGCCCAGTCTGTCAGGAGGCAGGTGTAGAATCCAGCCCCTGCTCACCTCCTCAGCTGCCACCCTGGTCTGGCCTGCCACCTCCTGCCGGGTCACCATGATACCCTCCAGACAGGCTCCTCCCACTTCTGCCCTCGCTGCCTCACAGCCAGGCTGAGCTTGGTACCAGGGAAGCTGGGCTAAGTCACTCCTCTCCTGAACTCTGCAGGGGCGCCCCAAAGTCTTAAGGTGCCTACCCAGCCTTATAGGATTGCGCCACCGGTTCCCTCCCAAACCTCCTCTCCTACAGCCTCCTAGGGGGACTGACTCTCCCAGTTTGCCCGGGACTGTCCCCATTTAAAACTGAAAATCCCAAGTCCCAGGAGCGCCCTCAGTCCTGGGCAAACAGGATAATTGCTCCCCATGCTTCCTGCTGCCCCATCCTCTGCCCCCACCCACCGGCTCCTCCTCAAGGACTGAGGCCGCACGCTGGGGCCCTCGCTCCAGCTGCTCCTGCCACCTGAACCTTCTTCCCTCGGCGGTCCCTGTGTTCCTTCCTCGTCCCCTTCAGGTCTTCGCTGAGATGTCACGGTCTCAATGAGGCCCGCCCTGACCACCCCATTTAACGCTGTCCACCTGCCGCTGCCACCTGCTGATCCCACTCTCGGTCCCCACTTCCTCCTTTCTCCAAAGTGTTCCTCCCTTCTAACACACTACATTTATTGTGCATATTGTTTGCTTCTGTCCCCCTCGCTAGTAGGGCAGGACCTTTGACTGTTTTGTTCATCAGTGTGTTACAGGCACACTGTCTGGCGCTCAGTAGGTGCTCAATAAATAGTTGAATGAACGAATGAGTTTGAATGAATGAGTGGACGTGACATGGTGTTTCCAAGAGAGCGCAGTGAGTGACTGAGCTGGGATTTGAGCCAAAGGCTTGAGACTCTTAAGTCCAGTGCCCCTTACTTGTCCCCGTGCTGTTCCTCCTGAGTCGGGGAAGGGGCCTTGTCCCCCCAGACTGTTCACATGTGTTCATAGACTCTATCCTCCCAACAAATGGTCCCATTTGACCCATGAGGATGGGGAGGCTCTGGGACATTAGAACGGGGTGAGGCTGGGGTTCAGACCTGGCCCCTGTGTTCACTGCCAGGCTACCTGCCCACGTGCCTGGTACAGAAGGCCAATTATTGTTTAAATGAGTGAAATGTATCTGAAATGCCACAAAATAGTAGACTGCTGTGTAATGCTGTGAACTGTGCTCTTTCCAGGTAATTGTCCTATTTGTTTGCTCAACAATATTTTCTAAACATCACTACCACTTGTCCTTGAGGATCTTATAGCCACTGACCACAGGGTTTCACACTGTGTAGCATGGCATTTGGTACATAGTAGCCCCTCATAGGCATCCACTGATTCATTCATTCATCCATTTATTCATTCATTAATTCAACAAATGGAGATTGTGTACCAGTAAATGGGCCAGATACATGCAAAGTGCTGGTGATGATTCTGAACGAAGGATGCTGTTGATCTGGCTCTGCACAGGACTTGTATTTTAAACATGGCTAATGAGCTCCTTTAAAAGATTGATTCATGAAAGAGCCTGGAATGTTCCTTGAACTATTGGTGCCTAGTATGCAGTGTGAGAAAACGTGAGGGTTTTAAGCAGAGTGGGAGATTAAAAGGCTCCGGGGCCCCACAAGCCAGCAGGGGGTACTTTGCCTACTGAGCTCTGAATTTCAAGCGCCTGTAATCAAGGAGACAGTTTTGATGAACTAATGGGAGTCGCATCTCCCTCTGTTTCCCCTACAGATAATTTCCAAGCACGCTCGCATGAGGATGAGTGCCATGCTTTCCGCCTGGCTCCTTGTGGTATTTGTTGTGCCGTCTTTCAGTGTCGCCATCGGCTCTGAATTTGCCTTGATTTCTGTCTGAGGCTTATGTGATCTGACCAGGTTTATTTCAGGAGGGATTTTGCATAAAATAAACAAGGGTATTAAATGGAATTCCACAGCGAGGGAGACTAGTAATGATGCTTTCTAAATGCAGGTAAATACGTCGGCCAACACCTGGCTCAGGACGCCACATGAGTGTCCTTAGTCTGGTGGACACTAGCTTGACCTACTGACGAATGGCCATTTGTTAGGGGCTGGATTGTCCCTTCGGTCTGCAGGCGCCAGGCGATGCCGGCTGTGTGTCGACCTCCCGCTGCAGCTCCACGGAAGCTGACCTCTGAACACAGACCTGATCAGGGGGACCACCCAACACGCCATCCAAGTCTCATGAAGTGGATGGTTCTAGACTTTCCCGGTGGTCAGGGGCAGAAGCAGGTGGAACAGGAGCCTTGGTGATAAGTGTGAGGAAAGCCCAGCAGAGAATTTCCAGGGAAGAGCAGGCCCTGCCAGGCAGATGAGAGAGTCAGGCCTTTCCGTGTTACAGAAATGGAATCTTCCAGATTACAGAGCCGACACCCTCCATGCTGGTTCTGTGACCCTAAACAAATTCCTGACAGTGTCATTCATTCTTTTAACATAGCTTATTGAGCACCTACTATGTACCAGACTAGAGATAGTGTGGTGAATGAGACAAGTATGGCCTCTGACCCCGAAGAGCATACATACATTCCAGTAGAGGAGACCTACAAGCACTTATAAAGGAAAGTAAAAAACTTAATTGCAGACTATGATCAGAGCCAAGAAAGAAAGAAATCAGGTAATATATAGAAACAGGTGAGAGAGCCGAGGAAGGTTCCCTCCCTGAAGGGATGAGCACAAGCTGGCCTTTAGAAGAGCAGGGAACAGCATTCCAGTCAGAGGGAACAGTCATTAGCAAGGTTCAGAGTCAAGAGTTAAGGAACAAAAAATCCTTGTGTGGCTGCAGAGTGGTGGGCAAGGGAGGAGGGGCATGTGATGACGTGGGAGGGGTCAGCAGGACCTGAGTTGGGGTTTTGCTTTGAGCATTTAGCCCTTATCTGAAAGGGGTGAATCCTCAGGCTGACAGGACACTGTCTCCAACTGCTTGTCTCAAATGAGTATGTTGTATCTGGATTTTCTTTGAAGACTTATCCAACAGAGCCATAGGAACAGAACAGACTGCTTTTAAATTATGGAGAGTCGGTTTCATTATTAAGGAAAAAAAAACTTTACGCATTTAAATAGAATCTTAAGGCCTGAGTTTTCAAAGCATGAAAGGGAGTTGATCCAACCCAGGAGTTGGGGAACAGCAGTAGGAACAGCATACGCAAAGGCCCTGCCTGAGGTGTGAGAGGCGTGTGGCCCGTTCAGGGAACCACTGTGAGATGGGACACCGGGATGTGGGAGTGGGATGTGGATGGCAGGGGCAGGAGCTGGGGTTTCAAGGGTGTGGGCCACCCAGGGACTTTGGGTTTCATTGCCCAGGTGACCATGTCCTAAGGACAGGTTTAAGGCCCAGGTGCCAAGACATGATAAGAAGGATGCCAGCCAAGGTGTGGAGGATAGACTGGGGAGGGGGTTGGGGAGCCTTCTGGCTTTTGCTAGGAGGAGAATCACAAAGCCTTCTCATCAGCGTAAGTTTGAATCAGTAGTGCTGATAGGCATTTGTTCATCACGGATTCCTTCCACCCCCTCTCAGCTCACTGGGCACCTCCCTCCGGGAGGCCTGTCCCTTCCCGGGCTGTTTCTAACTGACCTCCAAGTGTGCTGGGGGCACGCTCCACTGAGAAGAACGGCCTTTGGCAGGCGCCTTGGCTAGTCCACTCTGGGGTTTGCAGGGTGCAGGGACCTGAGGTAGCTGAGACTTGGTGTAAAATGTTGATAAGGCATTTGATGTCACGTTCACACATTCCTCTCCATCCCGCTCATCCGACTCAGCATTGATTGAGGGCGTGCGTGGAACGTGCTGCGAAGCACTGAAGAGCACGACTCAGACTCTTAAGGAGCCTACGAGGGATCATGACGGGAAAAGGAGGTCGCACGGTCCCGCAGGAGGGCAGGCAGGATGCTGAAGCGGGTGGCTCATGCAGGTTTGCCCGGGGAGCCATGGGAGCGGAGATGTCTCAAGGGGAGGCTGCCCTGTGAGGCTGAGGCCAGCTGATGGCAAGACGAAGACTCTCGCCTTCTGAAAAGCCATGAAATGGCATTTTATGTAATTGAAAACCCTATGTTTTCACGAAGGGAGACACAGGGCTTAGCACCAAGAAACAGCAGGGGCCGCCCCGCTGTGGTGTCCCGGGAGCTCTCGTATTGATCCCTGTTTCCCAGTTAGCGGACTGTTTGTTCGTGTGGCAAACAGCTGCCTACATGTGTCGTTTTTCATAACGTCTCATGCTGTCACGTGCACACAGCGTCACCTGGGGTGGCTCGGATGAATGAAGACTAGTGTGGGCTTAAACGTGATGCTTCGAAGTGTGACAGATGTGTATGTGGGAGGTCTGTATTCACACACACACGCACGCGGAGTTTTCGCCCGCCCCTTGGAAGACATCGGGGCTCTTTCAGACAGCCCCCCTCACTCGGGCCTCCCCAGCACGCCATCAAATCCAGCCTCTCCTCTTCTTTACCTGGCACCGAAGCGTTAGGCCAGGCAGGACGTTCAGATTGTCATAAGAGAGAAAACCAAACCGGGCACTGGACGACCAGCGAATTCCCTGCTGTGTGACCTTGTGTAGGCCATTGCACCTCCCTGGGCATCCGAGGACTCATGGAGAAAAGGGAATGTTATAGGATGGACACCCGGGAGTTGTTTGTTCAGTGGATCAGTGGCTGCCTCGTCCTTCCAGGTGCCATATTCTCAGTGGGAGTCGCTGGTGTCTCCCTTTCTGTCTTTTGGCCACTTTAATGTCAGGGGTCTAAGGGTTCTCAGGCGCTTGAAGGCCCCTGGGGAGGGGTGGCCTCAGCCTAGAACCCCGCTGTATGCAGCAGGGAGCTAGGCTAGAGCTAAGCATGGACACGGGTCCCCTTAGGTGGTTTTTGGGGGCAGACCAAGGGTGAAACTGGGGAGGCGGGGGCTCAGTCTTGCAGCACCCATGTGTCACTGCCCCTGCAGCTCCAAGGTTCTCTTGGCCCCTGGGCCATGGAACGAAGGCCATGGAATCAGGTGCCGATCCCAGGGCCTCCTCCCTGGTCACCGGCCCTCATCCTGTGGAGTTCTTTCCTTCTCTTCTCAGAAGTGAGGAGCCCCACCTCTTTTAAAAATTACTGTTCTGTATTTATAGCTGTGCCAAGGGAAGCCAGGAAGCCAGGCACAGATGGCTTTTCAAGATGGCATTCTGTGCCAAGGGCGTATCGTTTGAAAGTTCAAGTTCATAATGAATGGCGTGTATTGTCACGGAGGAAGGAGGGTTGGTGATTGTTTCTCCACCTCTGGTCGTGTGTATTAGCGCTGCGGGGAACCTACACCCCAACCCCCTTCCTGTTAAACCCCTTAAGGCGGCTTCCAAAGAGGAAAGCATCTTGGCTTCCAAAACACATTAAGAATTTGCATCTGCGGGGGCTCGAATTCCTCCCTGCCTGCCTCGGGGTCTCTCTCTGGCCTGGAGGTTGGTCTTGGAATAACTGGGCGGGTGGCATCTGTGTTAGAAAAGAGCCGCTCTGAATCCCTCTGCTTGCTTTTCACAGCCAGCGATGGGGATTACTGGCGCCTCCTGAACCCCGGAGAGTATGCGGTCACAGCCAAGGCGGAAGGTTTCACCTCGGCCACCAAGAACTGCATGGTCGGCTACGACATGGGGGCCACACGCTGCGACTTCACGCTCAGCAAAACCAACCTGGCCAGGATCAGAGAGATCATGGAGAAGTTCGGGAAGCAGCCGGTCAGCCTGCCAGCCAGGCGACTGAAGCTGCGGGGCCGGAAGAGACGACAGCGCGGGTGACCCCTGCCCCCCAACGCTCGAGACACATCCGGACCCCTGCAAATTAAACCACGCTGGTCGTAGCTCCGTAGAGGACTCGCTCACTGTTGTTTTCTCTGTAATTCGAGAAGGCCTAGGAGACGGTCTGTATTGCAAGGCTGGTTCCAAGGGAAGGGCCCGAGGGCTTAGGATATTTTCTTTTCTTTGTTCCCGTTTATCCAGATAACTCGGACAGGGCAGCAGAGAAAGGCTGGTAGGAGTGAAGCTGAGAGTCTGAGAAACAGGGAGTTGCCTGTCCAGGGCCTCCTGGCTGTGCAGGAAGGGAAACCGGTGCTTCGCCCATTTTCGTGACAGCAAGAGGTCCCTTGCATTTGCAATTTGCACGGCTAAAATTGCAGCATTCCCAGGACCCGGCTGTCACAAGTGTCACCATTTGAGATGCTCATGGGCATTTTAAGGGAAACCACCCTCTCTGGCCCTGGGACATTCCAAGCTGCTGCAGACAATTGCTGTACTCTGTTCACAACAGAGACGTTAGCAAGCGAGCATCAGTCGGCCCCTGGAATCCCTCTGGTTTCCCTTTCAAGAAAGGATCCTAAAAGGGGAGAAAGGCTGCAATCGTGCAAAAGTGGTTGTTGGGCAGCAGCATGCCTTGGGGCTCACTGCATCCATGCTGGGGCCACAGAGAGCCCCCAAAGTCCCTGCTGGTCCAGTAGCCCTGGGGTCTCCCTGGGGGGCAGAGCAGGAGGCGCCAGCCTTCCCAAGGGACCAGATGTCTAGCTGGTGCTCCTCTTGGACCTGCCAGGACTTGAGAAGAGCATGGAGGCTGACCTGCAACCCTCTCTCTGCTCCAGACAGTCCTCCTGTCATGGAAATGAGTCCTAAATTGGCCTGACATCCCCCTGGGAGTTATTTTTGGTGGGTGGGATGCCAGACCTTCCAGATTAAGCTAAATTTGATGGAAAGCTCTTGGAATTATCTGTGGAGCACTGATTCGGAAGGGGTTATTGAATTACCATGCGAGATTATTTGTCTCACTTTTTCTTAATGTTGCTGCCTCACTGACTTGGGGAGAATGAGAAAAATAAAGAAAGCAAATGGTAAGATCCTTCTAGTGTGTGGTTTTCCTGGGTAGACTCGCAGCCACCCAGACGCCTCTGTTGGCGGGTAGTCACCCTAGAGGAGGTACCTGCTTGGGGCGGGGCATCCTGCACCCCCGTCAAGCTGGGTGCTGGTGCTGACAGCTGCATGTTCCCCGGCTCCTTCCCAGGAGAGGCTTGTGCTTGGGTGAAATCCTCCTGATGCTTTGGACCCGCTAATAACTCCTGGGGATGCCAGTGAGCATCTTTCCAGAAAAGAGCCTCATACGACTTTTTGACAGTCTATACTAGGATTGGCAAACTTTGCTTTATAAAGGATCAGTCAATATTTTAGGCTTTGCAGGCTATAAAACCCATCACAGGGGCCAGCTCAGTGGTGCAGCAGTTAAGTGCACACATTCCACTTCGGTGGTCTGGGGTTCACCGGTTTAGATCCTGGGTGCAGACCTACGCACCGCATGGCAAGCCATGCTGTGGCAGGCATCCCACGTATAAAGTAGAGGAAGATGGGCACGGATGTTAGCTCAGGGCCAGTCTTCCTCAGCAAAAAGAGGAAGATTAGCAGCAGATGTTAACTCAGGGCTAATCTTCCTCAAAAAAAAAAACCTGTCACAAGTACTCAACTTTGCTATTGTAGCACAAGAGCAGACATACACAATACATGCATGAGTGGGCATGACTGTGTTCCAGTAAAACTTTATGCACGAAAACACATGGCAGCTGGCTTTGGGCCCCAGGCTGGGGCATGGTTAGCTGACCCCTGCTATAAACCAGTGTTGTCCAGCAGACCACTCTGCAATGATGGAAATGCTCTACCCTGTGCAATCTAGCAGAGTAGCCACTAGCCACATGTGGCCATTGAGCACTTGGAATGTGACTCGTGCAACTTAGGAACAAAATTTCTAGTATTATATAATTTTCTTTAATTTAAATTTAATTTTCGGTAGCCATATTGGGCCATGCAGCTCTCTATCAAGCCCTCGGTGGGGAAGTCTTACCCTCGCAGCATTAGATATGGTAGGTGGTGATAGAAAGCACTTGAAGTGATGAACCGGCTATGCGGTTCAGGAGGATTAACTGCTCCAAGTGCAACAGCAGACTGTCGATTCCCGGTCGGGCCAGGAAGCCGGGAAGCCGACTGGGAAGCCCGGTTCCCACCCGTGGTGCCGAGATGATTCAGTCTCAGTGCCAGCCTCCAGCTCGGGACCTCGTCAGGCCCAGGGACACAAGCTGCCGTGTTCGTGCGGTTCTCCACCCTCTGCAAGGCCTGTGACCAGACAGCTCATGAACAGGTGTCGGGCTTGCAGGCTGGAGCTGTGGATTCTAGGCCAGGCACTGCCCTGGGTGTGTGGTCTCAGGACAGGCAGCCTCTCTGGTCCCCCCACCACTCCTGCAAAGTAAAGCCCGTGGGCATGATGAACTCTAAAGGCCAGTCTGGCTGGGCGTCCACTGATCCTGGTGGAGAACTGACATTCCAGATTCCTAAAGCTCTGTTCTGCTGGAGCTGCGTCTCTACTTGGCCCCTTCAGGGGGCGCCCCATTGGCTCCATCCTACAGCGACTCCTCATGGAGACTTCAAGCACAGACTGCCTTCTTTGACCCAGTTCCCAGAGCTTCTCTCCTACTTGGCTTTTCCCCTGCTTTTCAGCCGGGAGTACCCCTCCTGCATCTTGCCAGGGGCTTGGCTTGGACCTCTGCATATGCTATTTCTCCCCACAGCTGAAAACTTTCCTGCTTCCTTCTCAAGGCCTGTCTTGAATGCCACCTCCTACAGGAAGCCTTCCTTCCTCTCACGATGGACACGTTTGAACAGACCCACAGAGCCCTCAGGGCCTCTCAGAGGCACAGTTCTCCATCCCTTTCCACTGGAAGGGGTCTTGCTTCCGGTTCTTTCTCTCTGCTGTTGCTGCAGAATCTCCCCAAGGGCAAAAACAATGTCCCCCTTAGGATTCGCCCCCACAGGGCGAGCTCGGGCGCCCTACTCACCCAGCGTGCTCAATAAAGCCACGTGGAACTGAACTAGCCTGTGCCATGTGCTGCTTTGTTTATAAGATGAGAAAATGTGACTTGAGAAATTAAAAATCTGTAACATGAATTCACTTATTGTCTTTTTACCTTCTCAACAGTCTTCACTTTTATAAGTAAAGTCAGATACTTAACTGAGTACAGACTTGTCCAAAAGATTTGTAGAACATTTTGCTTTCTATCTGGGTGTTTTTCTAGAAGGTAAAATCAACAGAGACCCTGTCTCCTGGTGTCCTCTCTTTTCTTTATTCTCCTACCCGAGGCCGGGGGCCACAGCAGCCGTGCCCTTTTCAATGCTACCTGGGTTTTGTGATGCAGGGCGTTTAAGGAGCTGCCCAAGTCACGATTCTTCAGCCACCACAGCTTCTTTTCTGTGATTTCATTAGGAAACTCCAGGATTTATTCAGTCCTTGCACAACAAAGACACTGGGAACAACTTTACCACTACAACCTGTCATTAGTGTGTAAATCGCATAGTAGAAAAGATGTTACATTAAAAGGCTATTTTGGGTGGCTGGGCCAGAAAAGGACCCCAGGTTTGCAGGCTCAGAATTAGCCCCAGGATCACCACCCTCGCCCAGAGAAGCTCAAATTTCCAGGCTGTTCTGTGTTGGCATCCCCGTACTCACGGGGACAGTCACAGTGGTTGGGGTAGCTGCCACCCACAGAGCCACTCACAGCAGGAGTGGCCAGAAGCTGCCCAGACTGGTTCCCAGAAGCCTGATTCTGCAGCTGACCTGACCGCTGAGGCTATGACAGCTCTTCCTCCTGCCTGTCCGTCTATCCTCTGCCACATGAACACAGCCCGGAGTTCCCAGCCAAGGCACAAGAAGTCCAGGGAAAATTAGAAAAAAGAAATCAGAGAGGTGGGATAGAGTGTTTCAGTGCTTCTGGTGTGCACCGAGGACAATGACAGGTCTTGAGAGCTGAGGGGCACCTGGAGATCAACGAGTCCAAGGATGGCAACCAGGTGTCCTCTTGCAGGCCGCCTCTGATTGATAGTTATTGCTTGGAGCTCTGTGTTAAGAAGGATTCTGAAGCAGAGTCCTGGCTCAGTGGGAAAGAATACTGCAACAGATTAGCTCTGCCTGCTATGGGTAGGGGAAAGGTGACAGCATGGTTGTCTCATATTTCCATGTCTGATCTAGTCCAATCTCCCTGGGTTTAGAGACAGGAAAACGGAGGCCCAGGAAGGAGCACAAAATGTCCAAAGTCATGTTCCAGCGCATGGCGGGGGTGGGACTCTTAGGGCAATGCCCTTTCCATTTTCCCCCTGGAAAACTGTAATTAGGTCCTGGAATAGCCCTGGGGGCTCTGCCTCTTGGCCTGACTTTCTCAGGAGTTGATCAAGCCCCCAGGCAGTGATGGAAGCCGTGGGAGCCATGGGGGCGTTTCAGAAATCAGAGGACAGAAGATGGGAGCCCTTATTGACCAACTTGTCTGGGGAAACTGTCAGCAAGGAGCTGGTGAAATGCACAAGAACGCCCTGAAGAAGTTCACTGGGCCTGACTGTAGATGCTTTCTTGGCGTCATAGCTGCCCGTCCCGTTGAGACAACCTCACAGTGGGGCGATGTCCTGACTCCCTGGCACCATTTGATTTCCAGTTGGCGATGCTCATCAGGTGCAGCTTCCGTGTCCTTCGCCAGCCCGGTGAGCTTTCCCAGCGGCAGGAGGTCAGCTAGTTAGATAACTGACATTTCCAGTTATCTCATCTATCATGAGAGCAAACGTGACAGATAGGGACAGGGGCTCCACTCACACTCATTAGGGCCTCGGTTAATGGACTCTAGCCATGCCTCATCCATTTATCACATCCACAGGACGGCCACTTTCTGGAGCCTCCTCCCAGCCTCTCTTTGGAGCAAGGCAGAGCCGTGCACACGAGCTGAAACGTGAGTCCATCACGAGAGTCAGCGGTTCGCTCCACCTTCCTCACCTCTGGGTGGTTTTGGAGCAAAGTATTTAAGAGCCTCATCCTGGGATTCAGGAGATCTGGGTTGTAGTCCCAGCCCTGCCAGTTACTCCCTGGACCCCCTTGGGTAAGTTACGTAACCTCTGTGGCTCTCAGTCTCCTCGTCTGTAGAATGGGTAGGACAACATCGTCTACCTCGCCGGTCTGCCGTGAGGATCCATGTCACGAGCATTTTGGCTGGCACCTGGCAGGCGGCAAGCACTCAGAGACAGGGAAGTAGCTGATTATATTTCTTCAGCTACTATGTTCCCAGCTCTATGCAACATCTCTTTTAATCCTCACAGCTGCACTTACAGGTGAAGACTGCTATTATTCCCACTTGTCAGATGAGGAAATTGAGGCTTAGGGCATGCCTACATACGTGTAGCCATATCATCTACTTTGATTTTTTTTAAGTCGATCACCATGATGGAAGCTCCCATCTTGATCTACTCCTTAATTTGTTCTTATAATCAGCCTTAGCTGAGCGCTGAGGGAAGTTGGAGCAGAACCGAGGAGACAGACAACCCCAGAGCTACAGAGGAGATACCCCAGCACGGAGAACACTCACTGCACGGTGTTGTCTGTCCATGAATGTTCACTGAAAATCGTGGCTTCCTGTCTGACTCTGCCTCACTCCTCATTTTCCCCAGGCAGGGCCTCTTGCTGTCTGGCTCCCCAGATGGGCCAGGGGACATAGCAAAGCCCAAGGTCCTTTGGGTATTGTCCCCTTCCAGCTCTGGGAAGTCCAGAGATGCCAGGACGTCAGGATCTGGTTCCACGCCTTCTGCCGATTCATATAGAACACACTGTACAGGGTCTGATACAGGGTCTGGGGGATTCTTTGGGGCAAGAAGAAGAGGGAGACCTCTGAACCCCATGGAGAAGGTTTCCAAGGCACCCCCAGGCCCGCGGAGGAAGGAAAGGGCCGTCCCGTCCTGGTCACTGCTCTTCCTGGGAGGCCGGTGGGATCGAGAGGGAAGGAATAGAGCATTAGGGGCGGATGGACTTAAGTTTGTCCCAACACTGCCTCTTACCATCTGAGCGACTTGAACAGGTTGCCTCATCTCCCCGAGATTCATTTTCCCATCTCTAAAATGGGTATAGTCGTCCTTGCCTCTTAGGGTTGTTGTGGAGATTCAATGTTAAAATCTTTAAAATGCTCGGAACCTTTAGCATCAAAAATATCTAGAAATAAAAATGTGCTATTTTTAGAGAAAAGTGCAGCCACGTTAGAAGACAGTCTGGCAATTTCTCAAAATGTTAAATATGGCATTACCATATGATCCAGCAATTCCAGTCCTAGGTAGAGACCCGAGAAAAGTGAAAACATATGTTAACACAAAACTTGTATGAGAATGTTCATAGCAGCATTATTCGTAGTAGCCAAAAAGTGGAAACAACTCAAATGCCCATCAACTGATGAATGGATAAATGAAGGGTGATATATGCATACAATGGAATATTATCCTGCAATGGAAAAAAATGAAGTAGTCATCCGTGCTGCAATATGAATGAACTCAGAAAACATTAGGCCAAGTGAAAAAAGTGAGTCACAAAAGACCACATATTGTATGGTTCCTTTTATGTGAACGCTCCAGAACAGGCAAAGCCATACAGACAGACAACAGATTGGTGGTCGCCTAGGGCTGGGGGGCGGGGAGATTGGAGGCAGGGAGGGTAATGGCTAAAGGGTATGGGGTTTCTTTTGGGGGTAATGAAAATGTTCTAAAACTGATTGTGGTGACAGTTTGACAACTCTGAAAAACCATTGAACTGTATACTTTAAATGAGAGCGTTGTATGGTATAGATTATATGTCAATAAAGCTATTTGTTAAAAAAATGTGGTCATACCTGATTAAATAAGCATCATCTTTAAATATGACTTTCCAGGCAAGACCTTGGTTGCATATCCAATTTTCCAAATTAAATCGCAGTGAGAGGAGGACAGGTTCCTATGAACCGACGCAGGTAGCTGTGTACCCTACAAAGGAGGGAGCCCACTCAGTGAGGGGTTCTGAATTCAGGAATGAAAACCAAGGCAAGTCCAATTCACTTTTCAAGTTTGTCATCCAATAGCTCCGTCACATTCAAGAATAAACTGATCCTTTCCTTGGGGACAGGTATCAGGGGTGTGCGAGGACAGGACTAGGTTAATAATAATGTGAAGAGGTTATTAACGTGTGATGCATTCATGTTCTCTTCAAATGTGTCCATAAATAAACATTTAAAAAATTCTCCATTTCAATTTCCAAAACAGAAAACATTGATAGTTATAACCCTAAAATCAAAAGCTTTTTGGGGTCCTTCATAAGTTTTATGAGGGTAAAGTTGCCTGGAAACCCAAAAAATCTGAGATCTGTTGCTTTAGGACAAAAGTACTGTTTTCCTTGAAAAATAGAAGCGTCTACACAGGTGTATTTCTCGATCACTGTTCTTTCTAGGATAGTCTCAACCACTTATATCAAATATAAGTTCTAACCAAAGTAAATAACTTCTGTTTCATAGAGCACACTGTGGGATGGTTGACTGAAAGCTGCTGTTACGCACCAGCATTTTAGCAAACTAGTCGAGCACGTGGATTCACAGAACAACTTCCTTTAGCCACATACCTCCCTTAAAGAACCTCTAAAAGTAGCAAAAATGTGCACACTCGTTACTGTGGCCCAAAGCATATATAAATGAGAAGCGAACATCTATAAATTCAAAATGATGCTTAGTAATCAGTGTTTTAGTATTCGTCTTGCTTAGCAATGATCTTGGCATCTAATGATTATCCACTAATTAATGCAATTTAATATCAGTCCAAGGGCTTAAACTACTTTCAGATCTTGGAAATTACCTTCAAGCTGATACACTACAAAACATAATTACTGTTGAAATATAGAGTTTGTCAGAATAATGATTCAATTTAGTTGAACACTAATTTACATTTCTCATAGCCTTAAAAATTAGCTAGAAATAATGTTAGCTTATTTAATCAGTAAAAGTGAATAGTTCAGGAAAAAACACACCAAGTAGAATAAAATGGAGCTCGTATTATATATAGCATTAATAAATCAGAGAAGACATAGTTGTTTTTATTAAATTAAAGTGATCAAACTAGTCTCCCTTGCTGAAGATTTCCCTTAATTATACGGATTCCTAAAATGCTTCTAAGTTAGTTTCGGCTAACACATTTAAAGTATTAGAAGCTTAATGTCCTTATTTTCTGATAATTTTAGGAAAATTTAGTTTCTGTAAGTATTTATCTCAATAAGTCAATCAAAACCTTGCTCCTTTAACTAAAGCGACTTTGTAATTTAATTTATTCACACCCTCTGGAGATAGGAAAACAGGAATTGCACAATGAAAGGTAAACTTCTTTCTGAATTAGACACACGACATTTGTATCCACAGTGAGGTTATTGCTTCAACTCTGCCATTTCAGCTGCTGTTCACAAGACTCATGGGTCCACATATCAAAGAGCTGTTCTCTTTCCTGGTAGGCACACAGTTCTTACTTGATTTGAGTTCAAAATAGACAAATGGACAAACAAAAGATTGCTTATAGGTGAACTCTTACTCCCAGCAGCATGCAGCGGCCTCTCTAGGTGCAGGGCTGCGCTCGAGCTTGGTGGCCCGCTTTGCTTGCCCTTGCAGATCCCGAGTGCCTGGGCACACATGCCGCCCTGGGGCATCCCCTCCCCAGTAAGTGATGGGTGTGCGCGTGTAAATACTCCAGCTCCCTTAATTCCTGATCAGGACATCAGTGAGTTGACCCTGTACTGTCCCCAGAACACCCCATGGGACCGATCAAGGTTGCCCTTGGGGAGACTTGGCTTATATCATGTTCTTACTTAGACTCCTCCTTTCCCGCCAAGGTCTCCATTCTCTACTGGGTTTTCCCAGACTCGCTTCCCAATAAACCGTTCGTACAAATCCTCATCTCAGAAGCTGCTTCTGGGGAACACAGCCTAAGTGTTTACCTAATACCCTCTTCATGCTTAGTAACTAAGCCCTGAGTATATTCAAGGGTTAATAATATCGACAAAGAAAAGGCTACGTTTCTGAACTGTCCTTGTGGGTAGGGGGTGGCACCATGTTTATAAGTTCTGGATAATGAGATGGAAGTGAGAATTCCAGGAAGTGAGAAGAAAGGGAGGGTATGCCTTTTTCTTCTTTCCCCTTTCTCCTTCTGTCAGCCTGGAACAGAGACACGAAGGTGGGTGCTCAGTAGCCATCTTTGATGCTGACCTTGAAGGTGGAAACCAAGCATTGAGGATGGCAGAGTCTGGGGCCTGGAGACACCAAAGTGCCACCATATCAGTCCCCAGCTGCCTTCATCTGGACGTTTCCAACCGACCTTGTTTCAGCCTTGGTTATTGGGGGTTTCAGGAGACGTGGAATCTTTATCCTAACTGGCACTAGGCTCAAATTCAGGTCTCTCTAATGCAACAGTTAGCGTCTCCAGCCATAAGCAATACTGAACTCAGGAGCATTTTTGCATCTATTTTTCTAATTTGGTCTGCCTCAGAACTTTAGAAACCCAAAGCCAAAATGCTAAACTGCGACTAAAAGAATAACGGTGTTTCTGGGATAGTTTCAGCTCCGGTTTTTAGATGCTCCATTATGCCCCGAGATCCTTTATGAACATCCTCACGAAGTCGCCTGCCATCTCTTAACATTTTCCAAGCTGTCGCTGGGCACCACCTTCTAACTCAGCAGCCTGTGAAGGATTATAAGGTGAGAATAAAAACGCTTCAGTCCGCTGGCCTTGTCGGAGCTGTGAATGCCGCTATGTTCACACATTTGGGTGCAAACTCTCTGCATGGTGAATCCGTATCAGTGACCCGGGATAATTTTGCATTTGCAGAAAATACATGCATGATATTTCAAAACATTGTTTCACACCTTCCAGCTGATAATAAATAAAGAACTTTTCAAGATACTTCTTTTGGTTAACAGAAAGGTAATGAGCTTCTTCCGAGGGTGTTTGCTCGTTCAGCGACTTCCTTAGGGATTACGTTATCTGTGTTCTCCTAAAACTCTAGTAAAGAAATGTGTCGTGATGTGAAGGGGGTAGGTGTGGAGCCCTGTGGCAGAGGGGAGTGAAAAACTGAATAGGCCCTTGGACGATAGTCAGACTATATATAAAAATAGAATTGTGCCCCACAATCTGCAGCAGCCAGCCCGGGAGACCAGCCCCCTCGCTCTCAGGAGGTCAGACTTGTAGGAAGTCAGATTGCTGTCTCCAGTAATAATTCAGGAAGCCAAACAATAAACCCTCTAACAATCAATCCAGAAGGGCCAGGACTTGATCACTACCTGACATCTTCCTTAATTTCTGTCCCTGCTTCCAATTTAGGACCAACCAGAGAAAGTCCAGCCTACTCTCCTCACCAGTCACGTAGGATGCCCTGATTCTAGCTAGCCCGCCTCCAGCTTCCCCAGGCCAACCGTCCCCAGTCAGGGCCCACCTGAAGCCTCTTTGCCAGTGTAAAGACTTCCCGTTCCTCTGCCAGCCTTTCAGTCTCTGCCCAAATGCAAGAGATGTTTACTGAGCACCAGCTCTCACAAGCGTGGAATAAACAGCCTCTGCCTGCTCCCATGGGTGTGGTCTGCATTTATTCCACAGGAGAGAGCTCAGGCAATGGAAGGAGAGAGAAATGGATGTGACTTCAGACTCTGTCACTCACTGCCTGTGTGACTACAGGCAAGTCACTAGACCTTGCTCAGGCTCAGTGTCCTCACCTGCAAAACGTGGCAGCAACAAAGGCCATGCACAGTGCTGTAGTGATCCTAAAGGAGGCAATGAAACAAAGCCCTCTGCGTGATGCTGGTGCAGAGCGAGCATGCAGAAAGTGAGGGACCCTCCACTTCACTCAAGTCAGTTCCTAGACATCAATTCTATTACTTTAAGTTTTTTTTTAATTTTTAGTAATACTGAGCAAATATATGTTTTTAAAATTTATGCAGCACTTTGCAGCTTACAGAGGATTTGCACACCCATTATTTTATTTGTTCCTCCAGGCAACCCCCTGGGGCAGGCAGGGAAGTTCTTATCAGCACCGTTATGCAAATGAAGAGGTGCCTTTGGAGCAGGAGCGGTTCACTGGGCTGGCTGCCCCTCTAGTGGGAGCTAGCTGAGCGGGTGGAGCCGCCAGGGCTCTTACCCCACCCTGACCTCTTTCAGTACAAGTGGCGAACCGAACATGTTTGCTGAGTTCCCGGGAGTATTTGTTTAGGATTTGCAGCCTTCGGATAATGAAGGGGATGTGGGCTCTGAGCCAGAACAGAGCTGCCCTCTGCCGTGCTGCCAGCTACCGGGCTTCCTCCACACACAGCCCTCGGTTTGGTTGCTGGGGCCGCTTTCCATTCACGCTCTGGGTCTGTTGTGCAGACACCCAATGTTATCAGTGCAAAAGGGATTATTCAGAATTAAGATGGTAGTTCAGTGCCTTTGAGGGTTATGAGCCAGATGTGCAGAAATACTCAGGTCCTTCTCTGCCAGTCGCCTCTCCCCACTCCCTAGAGGCTCCATGCAAGGAAGAATGACAGTGGCACAGGAGTCAAGGCCACTGTATAAAGAGCTGAGCCGATGAAGGCTTCTCTGGTCACAATCCAGCCTTTCCCCCTGCAAAGGCAGTGGGGGACCCAGTCATTTCAGAAGGGCTCACTGCTCGGTGCAGTGAAGAGGGCATTTGGGTGAGCCCTCCTAGGCTGGAGTAGGGGCTCGAGAGGGAGCAAGAACAGTTCCTGCCTTTAAGTGCTATAACCACACCCAGTGAGGAAACATGGACCAATGATTATCGTGTGTTCTGGCCAATCGAGCACCAGCACAGCCTGGGGAGTGACCGGGAGCTGGGAAAGAGGAAGTCTGGGGCGGGCCTTGGATGAGACCAAATTATCCGCCATACCTCCTGGGATGCTTCCTAGTTAAGATGTGAAGGCATCCTACACAGAAATGGACCCAACCGTTCCAACGGTCATGTGGAATTCTCTTACCTCCTTGCATGAAGGAAATTTTGTGTCCTGCTCTGAGCAATACAGGGGGATTCCCTTGAAATGAAAGTTTGTCATGAGATAAGCTTTGTCGGCAAAGCCTTTATTGAGTGTCTGCTGTGGTCTCCTCCGATAGGCACCGGGGACTTAGGATGGAAAACACCCCAGCCCTGTGGTTGGAACACAGGCAAAAAGAGACACATGCCAACTTTGATGGCAGTTTTAGAGACAGGTCAGTTCCTCTGATGACTTAGGTGCTACAGGGCAAGAAAGTTGACCTTCAGCTCCATCTGGAAGATGCACCAGAGTTCACCCTGCAGACCAGGAGAGGAAGACGAAGAGCGGGCCCTTCTGGGGCGGGGGGAGCCGTCCATGCAGGGCGCAGACAGGCACAGCCGTGTTGTATTTGAGGAGCTAGAAGACACCTCCCGTTAGAGAGGGGAAAAAATCAGGGGGGGAGAGGTTGATGATGGCAAAGAGGAAAGCAGAGGCAGGATTGTTTCAGGCCTCGGGTGCTCCATCAGGTCTTAAGTAGAATCCTGTGGGTGCGACAGGCCATGGAGAAGTTGGCAGAGGCCACACATGTGATTCCAAGGAAGGTAAGAGAGCGGGAACACAGCTTCTTGCTGAGAAGTAATGGGGCCGTTTCAGTGAGCGGTTACTTCAGTCTAAAAATATGCATGTTAGAAACCTTTCTTTTAAAAAATAGAGTGGAAAAACTGTTTGGTTCTTAAGGAAGGAGGGTAAACAGGCTTCAAAAAAAATCAAACTAGAGGACAGGCTTTAGGATTTAATTGCAAACCTAAATGTGGCAAATCTGGTACCTTTATAAGCACTTCCCACACGTTAGCTTGCCCAGTGCTATCTCCCAGGAGAGCAGTGAAACTGAGGAAGAGAGGTATAATTGTTGCCATTTTATTGATGGGGAAATGAGGCCTAGGAATGGTCAGTGACTTGTCTAAGCTCTTTCAGTTTATTGAGAAGCAGAAATTTTGAGAGGATAGCAGTTAATAAAAGGATAAATAATTGAAAGTTTTGCAAGATGGAAATTTGGGGCAGAAAGATGTCCACGATAGGATATTTTGTCTAACCGTATGCCTTGGTTTGGGGTTCCTTGAAAGTAAAGTCTGAGACAAGAACTTGGGTGCAGAAAGTTTATTTGGGGGGTAGTCCCAGGAAGCAGGAGTGAGGGAGCCAGAAAAGTGACCCCAGGAAGAAGCCAAGACAAGGCGGCTGCTGGGGGCAATGGTGGCTCGCGCCCCAGGATCTGGAGAAGAACGTGGAACGCTTCCCGCTATCATCCACATGAGGGACAGGAGGCTGGAGCTGCTGTGAGGTCTGGTGGGCTCCTGGGGCTCAGAGGCGGGTCTGAGTACGTGAAGTGAGCAGTAATAACCTTGAGAGCGACATTGCCAGTAGGAAGTGAGTGAGAAGCTCAGATGACAGGTGGACCTAGGGGCACTGGCTCTGGTCACCAAATGTAACCGCAACCCCAAGAAAGGCATATTTGAGAGATGGGTCCAGGAAACTGACCTGTGAATGTGACGACTGAGTGGGAGATGCTCTGAGTTCACCACCTCAGTGCCCTGGACTGGTGAGGACCTCAGGAATCTCTGTCCCCTCATCTCCCTCATACACTGCTGGTTATGCGGAATCCTAAACCACTGGAAACTGGAGGGCAGCAAGTAAACCAGAAGCTGGACAAACCACTTCTATTTGTTGATTCTTTCACTTAACAAAGGTTCACTGAAGCTCACTGTTTACCATGCACCATGCTGAGGCTTGGGGGCACAGCAGAGAAGGAAAGAGGAATTGCCTCTGTCTTCATGGAAATGGCCTTTTCCAGGTGTCCTTACTGGTGCCCTCGAATTTTAGGCTCGGTAGGCTTGCTGTGGATTTAGAGAAGATACAACTATGAGCTCACAAGTGGAGGGAATCAGATGAGGCTATTCCTTGTCAAATGTAGTGATGTGCTCAGCTACTTGGCAGATAACGTCATCTGGGAAGGACACACAGAAAAAGGGCTATAGGATGTAAACATCTCCGTCCAAGGAAGTGGATTCTGGAGGGGGATGTGAGGCCAGGAGTAAATCTCAAGGCTTCCTCATGGGGTCAGGGGGAGGTGGGATTGGGGGATGGCATCTTCTGACTGCAGGTGACTGAGGTGTCCTGGGAAAAATACACCCCACCCCAGGAGTTCTGACTCAGTTGGTGGGCTCAGTTCTTCATGTCTTCACACGCGTGTGGTTGAGCAACACTGATGACAGCTCTAGAGCCAAGGGTGAGTGGTCTTTCTCCAATTCATCTGTTCTGTATTCGAGGAAGAAAGTTTTAACAGCGGCAAGAATGATGGAGTTGGCAGGGGAAAAGACTGAGGAAAGGGGGAGCCAACTGGAAGTCGTGATACCAGTCCAGGTGAGAGACGATAAAGGTCCAGAGCAGGCAGTAGCCATGGGGATAGTGACGTCACATTTCAGACATTCTAGGGTGTCCTCAAAGGGATTCCGTGCTTCAGGTTCCAGAGAAATGTCAAGTCTCAAGTCCAACACATCTAACTCAGCCAGTTAGTACTTAAAAATGTTGAAGCTAGTCGTGGCCTCTGGCACTTCCAAGCCAATGCCTCTTTCCCCCTCATCAGATAGGACTGATGGCAAGGCCATGACTCTTCAAGGCCTTGAAGCCAGCCCGGCTGCCAAGGAGCTTCCCCTTCCGTCCCAACCGTATTCGGGCCATACTTCTTTATGCTGAGCTGGTTGAAACCATTGGCTTCAGCCGAAAAAATCCCCAGGTGCTGTTACCTGTGGTGAGCCAACCAGAGGATGTAATTGGTTATGTTTTATAGTCCTTGCCTGTTCAAGTGTCTTTACGTCCCATGTGTCACGTAACGTTCCCACACCACACAAACTAATATCCTTCGGAAAAGGCAATGTACCTTGTGTGGGAAGGAAAACGCTGTTGACAGTCGCTGTGTCCTGCAAAGACATTCTGTGTTCTCATGGGGATGCGTCAATCTCCTGAGAAATGAGCGGTATCAGCTTACACTTTTCAGTTACTGACTGTCACTCATCCCACTCAGCGTAAATGCCAAGGGCTGATTTACATTCTTGTTCCCCACATGAGTTCTGGATTTAACATTTATCAGGCGAGAGAAAAATAACTGCAGGCAAGGGAAATGGGAGGGTCTTTCTAGGGGCCTCCTTTGGTCGGCACCACTTGCCAATTCCCAGCCTCCACACCGCGAGGAGTTGCCCTCCCGAAGCCCAGAGCCCCTCAGGACTAGGAGTTCGCGTGAGGCCAGGTCGGAGAGTGCTTTCTACAAATCCCCAAGCACTCCCTGGAAGGCCAGTCACCTGTCTGCCCCAACTGGTTTCCTAGCCAGGTAGTGGCTTCTGAGAGGAGGCGCCATCTTGCTTTCATTCAAGCTGACACTCAGGGATAGGAGCCACCAAAGGGTCCACCAGGCTGGAACAAGGTGAGTGACAGTGTATGTGCAGGCCCTGGGGGAACCAGCGTTCCTTCACAATATGCAGAGATGCAGCCGCTCCATCTTCTGATTGTAGACTGTTTCAGGGGGTCATGGGATTTCCGTGACTGAAGCGTTTAAAGAATGATTTGAATTGGGACTTCCCACTGTCCATATTCTAATTGAAATCCTTCTTCACAAAAGTGATATCTGAGCCAGCCAGGACCCTCTTCCCCGAGGTCTGGGGTTAATCGGGTCCCCGTGGATCTAGCTTTTCAAGCCGGAGGGTGTGGCTGTACCCACCCATGGTGGGTGAAGGTGGCTGGCAAGGTCAGGTGGAGGAAACAGAGGGCCCAGAGTCCCAGGGCAGCCTCCTGGTTGGCTCTGCATCTACAGAGGCTGGAGTGTCCTCGAAGAGAAATGGAGATCCGGGGGAGGCAGGGCCTTGCTGGAAATGCTGCCACCCTTCTCCCGCCGGCACCACGGCTACAGCCGCTCCTCATGGAACCCGTCTGCCCTGTTGGGCTGGCTTCCCGGCCCAGCAGCGGCTTGTGAGAGGACTCACTGGCTTGCTTTCATTCAAGCTGAGACTCAGGACAGGGGTGGCAGCCAGGTGTGCCAGCTGGTGAACAGGGGCATCTGCAGCGTGCCCAACCCAGAATACCGAGCACCATGCCTAAAGGCAGCCCAGCATGACCAGACCTGCTGACTTTGCAAGAAAAGCCAGAAATCAGGATTTTTATGGGATTTATATGTTGGTTACTAATTCAAATAAAATAACGTCTGGGGCCAGATTCGGTTTGTGGGCATGAGTTTGTGACTTCTGATTAGAAACAAGCCCGTTAATTTTTCCTTTTTCTTTTCTTTTCTCCTCCCTGCTCTGCCCTCAAAGAACTAGTGAGTGTAACCCGGGCCTCTAAAATCATACAATAACTGGAAAACAAGGGGCATCTTTGTGAGCTTTTAGAGCCTGATTCAACCTTTTCAAAGCATTTAACTCAATTGTAGCTTAAGCCAGTCCCAAAAAGGTTGTCGCTGGGAGATATGAGTTCTAAGAGGAGGTGAGTTACCAAGATCACTTTTAGGGTGATTTTTATTAATCTTCGGGGGTAACAAGTCACAGTCGTCTCCAAGCAATTGGAAGAAAGAACATTTTTGTGTTCAAACTGCATTGTAACCCCCACTGTCTACTGATCCTCAGATGGAAAAGCCGTATTCTACATTTCTGGCGATATTCTTCCCTTTTCTGTCCTAGAACAGCTCAGTAAGTTGCTACATGTTACTTCTGTCTGATTTTCCTCTCCTGGCAGGGTCTCCGGGGCCAAGAGAGGAGTACAAAAGAAGCCCCTCCCAAAGTTGTGATTCCTGACACCAAAAATGATTCAGAGGGAAAGAGATAGAGGTGGGCACTGCTACCCAAAACGGGCTGGCAAGGGAGAAGGACCTGGGATATTGGGGGTTGAGGTGAGGAACAAGGCGGGGCGGGAGGTAGTGCTGGTTACGGGGGATGAGGAAGAGGAGAGAACTAACAGCTGGGAGTGGTCTGAGTATAGGTGGAAAACAAGGGTCCAGGGAATGGAAGGGTCTTGGTGGGCCTTAACTTTGCTGTTCAAGGGTAGCTCCATTTGCAGGGGGTATATGTGTTCATCCTCATTATAGAAGTTAGGGTTTTTCCAATTGCAAGCGAGAGAAAAACAACTGAAACAGGCTTAACAATGGACTTTAATGACTAATGCAAATGAAACTTCAAGGATTATGTGGATATCAGGCATGGTTGGATCAGGACGCAGATGATGTCATGGGGCCCCTTGCTCCATGCTTAGTCCCTGGTTTCCTGTGAAGTTGCTTCATAGTGGGAGGATTCTCAAGATGTATTGTTAGAGATAAGTCTGACAGTGCCAGACTTTTATCCCACTAGTTTAACAACACCAAGAGAGGAGAGCAGCTTTTCCCTAATAATTCCAAGAAAGCTTTTGGACTGGCCAGGATTCTCCAAACTTGGGTTGTGACTAGAAAAAACACACTGTGTCTATTACCTTCCCACTGAATACTCCTAACACCAGATGTGTGGGGTTTTTCCAGAGAGGATTGCTGGGTTGCAAAAGCAGCTTATGAACACCATGCAGATAGGGATTCTTGCTTTGTTGACCACTGTGTCACTGTGTCACTGGTGCTGTGTGGAATGTATGTCCACTCTGCCGACAGTGCACTTGACGGGGAGCAGGAACACCATGATCTGGTTGTGGCTGCATCAAGTTCTTCTAAGTGACCTTGATCAAACCATCTTACATATCTGGGCTTCTATGTTCCCTTCAAGCACTAAGATTGTCTTCGAGTCTGATTAATAAGACTCCACAAACTCCAGCTCCACAGGGAAATTTGTCTCCCTCCCTGATGGGTGTACCCCACGCCTGTACCTGGTGGGTGAGTCAGGGTTGGGGGTATATGTACTAAGCCCCCAAGTTAACTGCACTCTCTGAATTAGAATAGCTCCCATGTTGGGTCTCCAGGAACAGCACCTGTGGCCAGATAGCCCCTCTCCTTCTCTCCACCCGCCCCCTTGTGATCTGGGGAGGGCCCTTTCCTCTTTGACATTTACTGGTCCTCAAGGACACGCTGTGTTGGGGGGAGAGGGGAGCAGGAACTTGGGGTGTGGGGAACATGCTCAGATGACACATTCCTTCGGTTTTGGTCACGCGTGCAACTTCAATTCACAGATGCGTTTACGTGTTTGTATTTTCCAAATCCCATTGATCTATTCATGAGCCTTTGCATTGCTGGTTGAGTGTCCTTCGTGAGTCTGTGTCTGAGAAAATGAGAGGAAGAGAAGAAACCCTTGAACATGTAACGGTACATTTGTGCCATCAAAACTCGGGCTGCAAGTTTTCTTTTTTAATAATTTTTGTATAAATGGCACTTGGCAATGTCAAGATGACTCTGACTCTGGGTTGGGGTACAGAAGGATCTGAACAAGGACTATATTTGAGGGCCTAGTGAAGGATAAAAGCAATGTGAGTGGTAATGTACGTCCTTCCGTCCTCCTCCAACCACCTGCTGATATTTCTCAGCTCCCGACCCCGAACCTGACCGCGGCTAGATTCAGGTTTAGGAACAGGGGACACGACTTCGCACTATTCCCCTGGAAATGTCTTGGCAGTGTTAATAGGGCAGGGAGATTTGGTATCACTTCTGCCCTGGAACCAGCTGATCCCCAGGTGAGCCTGGGGCTCAGGTCCTTTTTGGTGACCAAACGACAGTCTGGGCACCATGTTTGTTTTCAACAAAAAGCCACAGTCAAGGAAGGCTGGGGGCAGGATACCTGCGGTGTCAGCATGCTGGGCCAGAATTCCCAGGAGTGAACGGACCTAACTAGGGGTCCTCAAGCAGCAGAGTCTGACTGTTGCTGAGCACCCAGAGGACATCCACCGCCCTGCCATGCCCTGGGCTGGCTTGAAATGACTCGGGGAGTGAGCTAGCCCATAGGTAAAGCTCTGCTCTCACCAGCCCTTCCCCACCAGCAGGTCAGGTGCAGGCAGCACACCAGAGACCTCGGCACCCTTTGCCATGTCCCCTGGTCCCTGCTTCCCTTTCCCCACAGAAGCCCCTCCACCAACTTTCTGCCACACACCCACCCCTTGCATCCTCGGCCCCTGCCCTCCTACCTCCTGTGGTTTCCTCACATGCAGCTACCCCCCTTTTTCAGTGTTAATTCAGAGTGTCTGCATGACCCCCAGGGAGCATTTGGTTTATGCCAGTGACTTTCGTCCTATTTCATGTCACAAACCTCCTGGAGGTACAGTGGAATGGTTGAGTTTGAATCTGGATTTGCCACTTAGTAAGTCTGAGACCCTAACCTCTACGAACTGGAATGTTTTCGCCTTTTAAATGAGGAGCATAATATCAACATTTCTGGGCTGTTAAAATGGTAAATATAATAATGTTTATGAAGTGCTTGACACATGAAAGCTACTGATTAACTACTCTGAATCCTTTTCCAAGAAAAATATATCTACAGAAAATTCATCAATGCTGGTGTAATACTGATTAAAAATTTGTGCCTGTCAAAGCAGTGGTGTTTATAAATAATGGCTCCCTCACCCCTTCATCTCCTGTTATACTCGTGTTTATCCCCCATCTCTCCTGAGGTTTCCAGACTGAGAGCATGTTAACTTTTTCCTTCCCTTCCACCAGCTTCTTCCGTGAGCACCCCAGCTGTGTCCCATTTTCCTTTGAGAATCGCCTTGGGTGCTTACGTGAACCTTGGTTTTTGTGGCAGGAGCTGTGTACAGAGGACTGCGGTGGGCACACGCTAAGACTCGTTTGATTTATTTTGTCCTGCATCCCTGTGGGGCCGACCCTGGAGGACTTAGAAGTGATCAAAGAGAAGTGGGATTCAGTGTGGACTTGGCAAGCACCATGACACCGAGTTTTGTTCTAAGGGATTGGAAATAAGGTGAGGGAAGAGGAAAGGGCTGGCTCCTCCTCAGGTCGGTCCAGGGCCTTGCTCTCGGTCCTGTCAGGAGGTCAGCAACCTCATTCAGCCAAGTGTCACCTGAGTGTTCTCGCGGCCCAGGCTTGGAGCTCTGGTCGCCTCCGCGGTTGCTCCACAGCACCTGTGAAGGAAGGATGGCCTTCAGAATCTTGGCTGGAAACCACTTTTCTAAATTAAATCTCACCATTTCCTCCTAACAGGCTGAAGAGCTGATCATTGGACAGACTTTTGAGGATAAGAATTTGAGTGTATCAATGGCGTTTTTCTGAGTACTTAAGTTATTGCGTTTTCTCCCCCGCAATATGCATCTTCTTTTTCCTTCTCTTTTGGATTTTGAAAATGTTTCCAAGCGTTTTACCTTCTCTGAGTTACTGAAAGGTGCTTTAAAGGGTTGCTCCCATTTTCTGAAGGGGAAATTGAAGCACAGTACATCCCAAGGAAATGCTAGAGGATGACCATTTAAGAGGTGCAATTTGGGATGACTCACTCTTGAGTTCAAGGCTTGGATCCTCAACGTCCTAGACGATAATCTTAGGCAAATTGTTTAGTCTTTATGAGACCCAACATGCTCACCTAGGAAATGAAAGAAAAATAGTTTCAACTTTTTATTCTCTTCAATTGTCTTCTGAAGAGTAGTTTTTTAATTTTATGAAGTCCAGTTTATCAATTTGTTGTTTTTCAGATCATGCTTTTATTTCTGTCTCTGAGAAATATTTCCCTAACTCAAGCTCACAAACATATTCTCCTCTGTGTTCTTCTAGGATTCTTATGATTTTGGGTTTTACATGTAGGTCTATGATCCATTTCTGGGAGGAAATCCTTGCAAAGGATCTATCTGATAAAAGACATGTGTTCAGAATATAGACGAAACTCTCAAAACTCAACAACAACAACAAAACAAACAGCCCAATTAAAGAAATGGACAAAAAAGTTGAACAAGCTTTATCAAAGAATAGATGTGGAGGGCAAATCCGCACAGGAAAATATCATCCTCGTCATTAGTCACTAGGGAAATGCAAATTGAAACTACAATGAGATATGACAATGAGATACCACAACACACCTATGAGAATGACTAAAATTTTAAAAATCAACCTTACTAAGCATTGGAGTGGAGGACCTCGAATTCTTGCATACTGCTAGTGCGGACATGAGATGGTATGGTTACTTTGGAAAACAGTTTTGTAGTTTCTTAGGAACTTAAACCCAGACCTACTAAATAATTCAGCAATTTTCTCCAAGGTATTTACCCAAGAGAAGCCAAAGCATGTGTTCATACAAAGATGAGTACACAAATATTCATAGCAGCCTTGTTTGTAATAGCTAAATGCTGGAAACAACCTAAATGTCCATCAATAGGGGTCGGGGGAGGGGGATAAAGAAGACTGTGGTATATCCATCCCATGGAATGCTACTCAGTAATGAAAAGGAACGAGCTATTGATAACACACAGCAACCTGGGGGAACTTCAAGGTTGTTATGTGAGCGAAAAAAATTTAAGCTTAAAAAGTTACGTACTGTGTGATTTCGTTTATACACCAATCATGAAATGACAACAGGAGCTTGATAAGTGCTTGCACACCAGGGCTTGTCCTTCTGGAACTCTTGTTCGTAGAGCTCATTTGCCATACTGTGAAACTCATGCCGCATAGAGAGGCTCCATTGAGGAGAACAGAGACGCCTTCAGTCAGCAGCCCCATCTGAGCTCCCAGCCAACAGCCAGCATTGACTGCCATCTTGGATGCTCCAACCCAAGAAAGCCCCCAGATGGCTATAGCCCAACCATCGTGACATGGAGCAGAAGAACGTCCCAGCTGATCCCGAGCAAACCACAAAATCACAAGAGAGAATAATACAGTTGTTGCTGTAAGCCGCTAAGTTTTGGGGTGGCTTGCTATATAGCAATAGATAACCCACATAGGTTCCTATCAGCTCCAAACTTATGACAAATAAAAATGGCAAGCAATAGGATATATTGGAGTATAGGAGGAAGCCATTTGGCATAAACCTAATTCAGCCTTTGTTTTTCCAAAAGGGCCTGACTGTGACCATTGAGCATGCATTGTATATCTGCTTAGACATTTTGAGGTAAAGGTGCAACTTCCCTCCCCCTCCCAACGATGGCATCTCCTTAAAGATTAAGCATCTTTCTTTAGGCTGGGAACTGATTGCAGCGCTCATCTGTGACCGCCCAGCTCGAGGCAACGGACCTGCCACCCTGCGGGGTTCACTGAGACAGCAGGCCTATCTGCTGTTTCCATCAGTTGCTGTGCTGACAAAGCAGCCTTGTGACTATTGTAAAAGGGACATTTCAATCATATGTGAAACATACTCTTTGAAGGTATATAACCACCCTTATACCCCCACTTCTTTGGAGTGCTCTCTTCCTTTGTGGAAAGACTCTCCTGGGTTATAATCCTCAGATTTAAGCTCAGAATAAACTCACCCAAATTTTCCTTTATAGATTGATTATGGATTATTTTCGTCTACACCTACATTCTACTAGCTGAGTGACTCTGGTGTAAAAACAAGGCCTGTTTTATAGGTATTTCCTGCTAATGTCCTGGAATTGCCCCTCATAGTGTTGACCTGGGCCGAGTGTCCGACCACATACTAGTATGACCACAGCTAAGGAAGGTGCTGGTCAGCCAGGCCTGGGTTCTACGTCCAGCCCCGGAGCTGAGATGGAATCAGCTCTCAAGCAGTGCCACCCAGACAGAGGGTAGGGGAGAGCCTTTCCCAAAGGGAGATCAAAGGGCAGCTACCAGAAGAACGGCAGTGGGTGGAGGGCAGAGCAGACCAAAGCAACAGCCACTGCAATAGGACCGCAGGGCACTCAGCAGGGGGAGGCGCTGAACAGATCTGGGAATCTGAGGGTGTTTACGTAACTACAGAGAGATTAACCTTTGTGCAGATTGCAGGAGATAATTTTAGGGAAAGCATTACACCCAGGGCCTGGCTCATAGAAAGTACTCAATTATTGATAGCTATTCTTATTTTATTTTTATTACTGTTATTAAACAGTAGCTATATAATATTAATAGATATTCCTTAGTCTGCAGACATCAGCCGATATTTGGTCCTGGCACTGGCTCGATTTACAGAGAAGCACATTTGGCTCCATTTGAAGGACTGTCCCCAGACTACGTGGCCTCAGTACTCAGAGGCGAAGAAGTGTTGTGCTTGTCTATTCGGAAAGCTGTCGTCTTATTAACTCTTAGCCGCAGGGACTGGACTCTGCTGTAGCTCCTCATTTAGGAGACAAATAACTCAGCCTGGCCCAGTCCTGTCTGGTTTCAAGGTTTCCATGGAGACTGGGATGGAGACAGAGGTGGCCCTGGAAGACTTGACACCTTCTCACGCACTCCGGAGACTGGCAGTTCCAGGGGCTCTTCTGTGAGATCGGAGAGACGGGCGGGGAAGAGTTTGTGGGAGTGTGTGTGCACGGGCGTGTATGTCAGAGACTTGGCATTAGATGTCCGCATGTGCACAGGTGGTCCTTTCTTAGGAGAGACAATGTCCTCCTGGAAATCACAGTGAAAAGCCATGACACACGCCCTGGAAGGTGTAAGAGAAACCTCCAGGCTGGCTGACCACAAGTCCACCTGTTAATGGGGCCTTGCCGCCGAAGGCTAGCTGGGCCACTTGGTGGCTGGCATTTGTTAACCTTAAAGATCAGAGGTTAGACTGCATCATAGTTTCAGTTATTTGAATGCAAATGGCTTGGGTACAAGCACTTGGTCTGCTGCAGAGGCGAAGGCAGGAGCTGCGACTTGGGTCTCCTGGAGCCTGGACTTTTTGCTATCACGCGCAGAGGCATTCCTCTTGATGTGGTTTGGGAGAGGAGGTGAAAACAAGGAGTTATCTGTGTGTCTAGCTCATGCATCTCCAGCACAGTGCTCTGTCAAGGAATCTATGTCTATCGTTTTACTGTAAAACTCTTTATTAAGTACCTATTGCTTGCCGGGCACTGTTCCACATGCTGCTGACTAAGATGCAGCCCACTCACTCAAGAAACTCACAGTCTACATGAGGAGGTGGGCAAGCAAACAGGAATTAGAGTTCACATGCTGCCAAGGGCTATAGAGCCCCGAGAACAGAGCCCCCACCATGCTGTCGGGGCCAGGAGAGTCTTGTCCCGTTTGCAGATACCCGGTGACTCTAACCACGTGGGCAATGGTGTGTGCGTCTTCTCATACCCCACTCCCATCAGAGTTGATGGCCATGTGACCTACCATCCTGGCCTTGCACCTCTCCTCCCACCTATGGTTTGGTGACTTAAGCCAATGACACCCCCTTCTCCTTTTCCTAACCTAGATTGGGTTTGTTTCCTGATACTTGTAGCCCCCTAAAATCCAGCTAATCCAGGAGGCAACTTGTGACCTGGTTCCTAAATGAGGTGGCACTTGTCAGTTAGCAAAATGAGGAAGAGCTCTTCAAAGAGAGGAAAGAGAGAGCCAAGAGAAGGAGGAGCAAGTGGAGACGGCATAACCAGGATTAGCAGGGAGCCGGCTTGGCTAGGGTGGCCCTGGCGGCGCTGGGGACGTGTCTAGAACTGTAGTGTGGAGCCTTTGCAATCAGCCACATAGTAAACATTCACTGAGTGTCTTCTAAGACAGTAGATGTGAAAGGTCTTCGAGCTGTTTTCAAAGACGACACGGATGTCCAGGCATTATTAGTGCATCGCACGCTCTTGTTGCTGTGCGTTGGGGTGGGAGGGCAGGACTCAGATCTTACACCCCTTCTCTTGTCTCACTGTGCTTCATCTCACTACATCGATGAGTCCAAAATTGTGTCTATGCCTAGATTGCCCCCTGAACTCAGGCTGTCCATCCCTCTGCCTACTGGACACCCCCACAAAGATGTTCTTTAGATGTCTCAAACTCAACAGGCTGATCTCCTGATCCTGCCTCACCCAACCTCTCCTCCTACAGTTTTCCCCACATCAAGTTGGTAGAAATTCTTTACTCCTGGTTGCTCCAGCTACAAACCCTGGAGTCACTCTACCTGACTCTCCTCTTTCTCTCACACCCCCAGCCAATTCCTCAGTCCCCCGCATTGGTGCTACTTTCCAGGTATTTCCAGATCTGATGGATAAAGGTCACCTTGCTTCTAGCCGTGATTGCTACAGACTACTCTCCCTGCTTCCGCCCTACTTCAGTCCACTTGCAAGCTAGCAGCCAGAGGGAGTCTGTTAAAACCTAAGTCCTACCACATCATCCTTCTGCTCCAAGCCCTCCAGTGGCTCTGGTCTCACACAGAGTAAAAGTCAACGTTCTCACCGTGATCCACGGGGCTTTGTGGTCTGGCTTCCTCTTCCCTTTCCATCTTCCTGTCCTCATTCCACTCTCCCTCTCTCTCCTCTACTCCAGTCTTAGAGATGTCAGACCCACTCCCACCTCAGGGCCTTTGCACTTGCTGTTCCTTCAGATATCAGCAATGCCCATCACCTCACCTTCTTCAAGGTTTTGCTAAATGACATCTCAGTGAGGTCTTTCCTAAACACCTATTGAAACCTGTACCCTCCCCCAAGCACTCTCAAATCCCTTCCCGGATTTAGTTTTTTATTACAACCTCCCATGTGATTTCTCTACTTATTTTCTCCCTCTAGAAAGTAAGCCTTATAAAAACCCAGATTTTCATCAGATTTGTCCACTGATATATTCATTTATACCTAGAACAATTTTTGTTGACTAAGTGAATTGTGTCCAGAGATGTAGTCATAGTTGATATATCCACTCTTATTTAGGTCCCAACTCAATTTCAAAGCTCCTGAGCATTTTGTGGTGGCAGATGGTAGAAGGAGCTGTGTGTGAAGGAGGGGATGAGTTCTCTTCACCTTCACATATGACACTGTGATGGACTAGAGAGCCTGCTGTCCTCCAGCTACAACACAGCCGAAAATTCTACATACAGAAACCCCTTTATAAATGACTACACATGCCCCAAGAATGTAAAAGGAACCCTCTGAGGCCAAGGATAAAGTGTGAGCTGGAGACCAGGCAGATGGAGAGCAGAGCATCGCCATTGACCCTTAACCAGGATCATCGACGGCTCTGGGTGGCCCAGAGCTTCCCTGTGTCATGCAGGGCAGGGACCCAGGCTGAGACATCCCCACCCCCAATATGAAGCTGGGGCTCAGGAAAGCTGCACAGAGCTCAAGTGTGAACTAGAAGGAAACCTGCCCCATAGAACCAGACACCATGGAGATCTGCCTACTTCATACTTGGTTCCAACTGGGGGTATTAAAAAAAAAGCCTTGCCTAAAATATTATTCCCATAAACTGGCCCTTGGAACTAGAAGTACCATGATGTTACTCAAAAGACTTAAGGGAGAATGTTTCATGTAAAGTGGACCCAGGTCTGAAATGCCCCCAGGAGTCTGGCAGAAGCAAATACAAACCCTCACTGGAGAAACACATTCTTTGTCCAGCTGCTTAGAAATCCCACAGAGAGAGTTGCAGTTATCTGAGTGAGAGTCAGACAAAACAGCAAATGATAAAACAGGCCTACAATGATTTTGAGTCATGAAATTCTCAAGTCCAGAATATACAGTAATTTTGTTGAATATTGTTAAAGAAATAGAGAAGGAATTGTAAACCTGAATAAGGAGCAAGAGACTGTGAAAAATGACCAGGAGCAAGTGTAAGTCTTGGACACTGAAACAGTAGTAATAGAGAATAAGATCACAACGGAGAGGCTCAAGATCAGGATTGACACAGAAGAGAGTTACAAACTGGAAGACAGGAGCAATGACTTTACCAAGAAACCATCACAGAGACAAAAAGAGATGAAACTGTGAAGGAGAAGTTGGGAGGAATGGAAGGGAAAGAAAGGCTGGTGAACACATGTGTTCTGAAGTGCCGGAAGAGATAATAGAGAGATAGGGAAAAGGCAATATCCAGTCAGGTGATTGCTTAGTATTTTCCAGAAATGATGGGGGGAATATCCTCAGACTCAGTAAGCCCTCCAAAACTAAACTGATTAACAAGAATTCACATCTAGACACATGGTACTTAAACAGCAGACCACCAAAGACAAATAACGCAGAGGCTTAACACAGAGAGGAAAGAAAAATTATTTACAAAAGAAAAAAGATGATACTGGGAGCAGATTTCTCAGTAGAAACAAGGGAAACCAAAAGACAGCGGGACACTATCTTCAGATAAATAAAAGAAAAATAATGGTTAACATTGTATGGCCAGTGAAACAACCTTTCAAGAATAAGAGTGAAACAAATACTTTCAGATAAATAAAAGCAGAACATTTACCATCTAGGGCTGGGATGAGGGTGAGGCAAGTCAAGTGCCTGGGACATAGAATTTAAGGAGGCACTCCCTCTCAGGGCCATGACAGTTTAGGGTTAGCACCTGAAAGTGAGTGCTCCCTTAAAATTTACACCCTAGGAGTGACGCCAGCAACATGGTAGAGTGAGCGATTTTCTTTGTCTCTCCCCCTTCGAACTACAACTAAATGGACATTCATTGATCAACAGGAGATACTCACACAGCACCTCAGGATGCCTGAGAGACCCACACTGCTATAAATTGGAAGGAGGATGGACTATCCCCAGGGAGGAAGTGGAGGTAGGTGAAAATTCTCCAGCCCCTAGGCAGCCTAGTATCTGTGAGTGACTCTCTCCTGGCTGACACACTCATAGCACTGCCACAGCCCCAAGGGTGGGTGTGCACATTGGCACTACTGTGGAAACAAGTGACTACAGCCCTAAGCCTCCCAGGATTGCCCTGTGGACCAGTGGGAATATCCATGGTCCCACAGTGTCCACAGGGAGAGTCTCAGCTTGGCCCTAATGGAGAAGCCCCAACCACCAAGCACAAAAGCTAGGTGACCTTTGAGCAGAAGTGGCACAGCTGGGTGAGCTACCCACTGGCTGTATTAAACACCCATAGCTCTGCTGCAGCCCAGAGTGGACAAGTGAGATCCAGCAGGACCAGACAGCAGCAGAGCTGAGTCTGGGTGAACCAGCTCCTGGCAGCGGCGAAAGCCCATAACACTGCTGCAGTCCCTAAGGAGGGATCGTGTCTAGGCAGGTCTGTGGGAGCAGGCAGCAGCAACCCAAAGCCCCCATGTGATTGTTCCCACAGTGTACAGCAGACCCCACAGGGCCGCTGTGATCCCAAGTTGTGGCCCAGGCTTGGTCAGGACCAGCTGACAGGGATCCAGGTCGGCACAGATTACACAGCTGCTGCCTCCTCCCCCCTAGTGGCAGCAAGTGGAAGCAGTAGCCAAACTCTATCACTATGCAGAGGCACAAATACACGACATAAAGCAGTATGAAAAAAGTATATTAAATCTCCAGAGCAGAAGGAAAACGAAAAGTACCCAGAAAACAACCCCAAAGACACAGAAATCTATAACTTAAATGACAAAGAATTCAAAATAGCTATCATTAAAAAACTCAATGAGTCAAAAGAGAATACAGATAGACAGCTCAACAAGTTCAGGAGCTATATCACAAAGGAGCTTGATACTGTAAAGAAAAACCAATCAGAATTGTTGGAGATGAAAACTCAATGGAGGAGGTTAAGAAAAATCTAGAATCCCTGAACAGTAAGAGTGATAATATGGAGGACAAAATTAGCAGTCTGGAGGATAGGAATATAGAAATGCTTCAGATGGAGGAGGAGAGAGAACTAAGACTAAAAAGAAATGAAGAAACTCTCCAAGAAATATCCAACTCAATTAGGAAATATGATGTAAGGATTATAGGTATCCCAGAGGGAGAAGAGAAGGAGAATGGAGCAGAAAGCTTGTTCAAAGAAATAATAGCTGAGAACTTCCCAAACCTGGAGAGGGAGCTGGGAATCCATGTGACAGAAGCCAATAGGACTCCAAACTTTATCAATGTAAAAAGACAAACCCCAAGGTGTATAGCAGTGAAGCTTGCAAAAGTCAACAACAAAGAGAAAGTATTAAGGGCAGCAAGACAGAAGAAAATAACCTACAAAGGAACCTCTATCAGGCTGTCAGCAGATTTCTCAGCACAAACCTTACAGACTAGGAGAGAGTGGAATGATATACTCAAACTTCTGAAAGAGAAAAACTTTTAGCCAAGAATACTCTATCCTGTGAAAATATCCTTCAAATATAATGGAGAAATAAAAACTTTCCCAGAGAAACAAAAGTTAAGGGAATTCATCCCCACAAGACCCTCCCTACAAGAAATGCTCAGGAAGGCCCTCATACCTGAAAAATAAAAAAGGAAAGGGGTTACAAAATCCTGAGCAAAGGAGATAAGTAGGAAGACAAAATCAGAAAAATGAAGCTCTCCATCAGAACAGGTTAGCAAATGCTTAAGTATAACATGAAAGATAAAGGGAAGGGAAACATCAAGAATAAATATAATCTTTTCATTTAAACACAAATTCACAGGACAAGAAGAAAAAAAGATATGACAATAACAATGTAGAAGGGGAAGAGGATAGGGATGGATCTGGCTTAGTCTAAGGCAATAAGAGACTATCAGAAAATGGACTAGCTCACCCATGAGACATTTTATACAAACCACATGGTAACCACTAAACAAATAATTACAACAGAGACACAAATTACAAATAAGTAGAAAACTAAGAAAACCAACATAAAAACTAACTAAATGAATGGTAGTGCAAAATTCATGGGACGAGAAACAAAGGAAATGTAGGAGAACTGGAAAACAAGCAATAAAATGGAAGCATTAGGCCCCCACATTTCCATAATCACTCTAAATGTAAGTGGATTGAATTCTCCAATCAAAAGACACAGAGTGGCAGGATGAATTAAAAAACAAGACACAGCAATATGCTGCCTCCGGGAAACTCACCTCAGCCCCAAAGACAAACACAGACTCAGAGTGAACGGATGGAAGACGATACTCCAAGCTAATAGTGAACATAAGAAAGCAGGTGTCACCGTACTTATATCAGACAAAGTAGCCTTCAAGGCAAAACAGGTAAAGAGAGACAAAGAGGGGCAGTATATAATGATAAAAGGGACACTTCACCAAGAAGACAGAACACTTATAAATATATATGCACCCAACACTGGAGCACCAAAGTATGTAAAGCAGCTATTAACAAAACTAAAAGGAGATACCAACAAAAAGACAATAATAGTAGGGGACCTCAACAACCCACTAATACCGATGGATAGATCATCCAGACAGAAAGTCAACAAGGAAATTACAGAATTAAATGAAAAGCTAGACCAGATGAAGTTTAGATATATATAGATCACTCCATCCAAAAACAGCAGGTCACACATTCTTCTCAAGTGCACATGGAACATTCTCAAGGATAGACCATATGTTGGGAAATGAAGCAAGCCTCAACGAATTTAAGAGGATTGAAATAATATCAAGCATCTTTTCTGACCATAATGCTATGAAACTAGAAATCAATTACAAGAATAAAGCTGGGAAAGGGGCAAAGATGTGGAGATTAAGCAACATGCTACTGGACGACCAACGGATCCATTGAAGAAATCAAAGGAGAAATCAAATATTATCTGGAGACAAGTGAAAATGAAAACACACCATACCAACTCATTTGGGATGCAGCAAAAGTGGCCCTTAGAGGGAAATTCATTGCAATACAGGCTCACCTCAATAAACAAGAAAAATCTCAAATAAGCAATCTCAAACTACACCTAACAGAATTAGAAAAAGAAAAACAAACAAAGCCCAAAGTCAGCAGGAGGAAGGAAACAATAAAAATTAGAGCAGAAATAAATGAAATCAAAATAAAAAAGACAGTAGAAAGGATCAATGAAACAAAGAGCTTGTTCTTCAAGAAAATAAACAAAATTGACAAACCCTTAGCCAGGCTCACTAAGAAAAAAAGAGAGAAGACTCAAATAAATAAAATCAGAAATGAAAGAAGAGAAATCACAATGGACACCACAGAAAAACAAAAGATTACAAGGGAATGCTATGAAAAACTATACCCCAACAAATTGGACAACCTAGAAGAAATGGACAAATTTTTGAGATCTTACAACCTCCCAAAACTGAATCAAGAAGAAATAGGGAATCTGAATAGACCAATCACAAGTAAAGAGATTGAAACAGTAATCAAAAACCTTCCCAAAAATAAAAGTCCAGGACCAGATGGCTTCTCTGGAGAATTCTGTCAAACATTCAAAGAAGGTTTAATACCTATCCTTCTCAAAGTATTCCGGGAAACTGAGGAAGACAGAGCACTTCCTAACACATTCTACAAGGCCAACATTACCCTGATCCCAAAAGCAGACAAGGACAACACAAAGAAGGAAAACTACAGGCCAATATCACTGATGAACGTAGGGGCAAAAATCTTCAACAAAATATTGGCAAACCAAATACAGCAATACTTTAAAAAGATCATACACCATGATCAAGTGGGATTTATACCAGGGACACAGGATTGTTCAACATCCGCAAGTCAATCAACGTGATACACTACATTAACAAAATGAGGAACAAAAACCACGTGATCATCTCAATAGATGCAGAGAAGGCATTTAACAAGATCTAACATCCATTTATGATAAAAACTCTCAAAAAATGGGTATAGAAGGAAATTACCTCAACATAATATAGACCATATATGACAAACCCACAGCCAATATCATACTCAATGGGGAAAAACTGAAAGCCATCCCTCTGAGAACAGGAACAAGACAAGGATGCCCACTCTCATCATTCTTATTCAACACTGTACTGGAGGTTTTGACCAGAGCAATTAGGCAGGAAAAAGAAATAAAAGGAATCCAAATAGGCAAGGAAGAAGTGAAATTCTCGCTGTTTGCAGACGACATGATCTTATATATAGAAAACCCTTAAAAATCCATTGGAAAGCTACTAGAAGTAATCAACAACTACAGCAAAGTTGCAGGGTACAACATCAACTTACATAAATCAGTAGCATTTCTATACTCTAATAACGAACTAACAAAAAGAGAACTCAAGAACACAATCCCATTTACAATCGCAACAAAAAGAATAAAATATCTTGGAATAAATTTAACCAAGGAAGTGAAAGACTATATGATGAAAACTACAAGACTTTCCTGAAAGAAATTGATAACGACATAAAGAGATGGAAAGAGATTCCATGCACATGGATTGGAAGAATAAACATAGTTAAAATGCCCATACTACCTAAAGCAATCTACAGATTCAGTGCAATCCCAATCAGAATCCCAACGACATTCTTCACGGAAATAGAACAAAGAATCCTAAAATTCATATGGGGCAACAAAAGACCCAGAATAGCTAAAGCAATCCTGAGAAAAAAGAACAAAGCTGGAGGCATCACAATCCCTGACTTCAAAATATACTACAAAGGTATCATAATCAAAACAGCATGGTACTGGTACAAAAACAGGCACAAAGATCAATGGAACAGAGTTGAAAGCCCAGAAATAAAACCACTCATCTACAGACAGCTAATCTTCGACAAAGGTGCCAGGAACATACCATGGAGAAAAGAAAGTCTCTTCAATAAATGGTGTCGGGAAAACTGGACAACCACATGTAAAAGAATGAAAATAGACCATTCTTTTACGTCATTCACAAAAATAAACTCAAAATGGATCAAAGGCTTAAAGGTAAGACATGAAACCGTAAGACTTCTAGAAGAAAATATAGACAGTACAATCTTTGACATCAGTCTTAATAGGATCTTTTCAGACACCATGTCTTCTCAGACAAGGGAAACAATAGAAAGAATAAATGGGATGTCATCAGACTAAAGAGCTTCTACAAGGCAAGGGTAAACAGGATTGAAACAAAAACACAACCCACCAACTGGGAAAAAATATTTGCAAATCATATATCCAACAAAGGGTGGATCTCCACAATATATAAAGAACTCACACAATTCAACAACAAAAAATCAAACAACCCAATCAAAAAATGGGCAGGGGATATGAACAGACCCTTATCCAAAGCAGATACATGGATGGCCAATAGGGACAAGAAAAGACGCTCATCATCACTGATCATCAGGGAAATGCAAATCAAAACTACACTAAGATACCGCTTTATACCCATTAGAATGGCTAAAATAACCAAAACAAAAAATAACAAATGTTGGAGAGGTTGTGGAGACAAAGGAACCCTCATACACTGCTGGTGGGAATGCAAACTGGTGCAGCCACTATGGAAAACAGTATGGAGATTTCTCAAAAAATTAAAACCAGAAATACCATATGACCCAGCCATCCCACTACTGGGTATCTATCCAAAGAGCCTGAAATCAGCAATTCAAAGAGACCCATGCACACCTGTGTTCATTGCAGCATTATTCACAATAGCCAAGATGTGGAAGCAACCTAAGTGACCATCGACTGATGACTAGATAAAGGACATATGGTGTATATATATACAATAGAAAACTACTCAGCATAAAAAAGGATAAAATCGTCCCATTCACAACAACATGGATGGACCTTGAGGGTATTATGTTAAGCTAAAAGAGAAAACGTAAGAGTGAAAAGAGTTAAGCGTAAAGAGAAAGACAAACTCTGTATGACTCCACTCATACGTGGAAGATAGACAAACACATGGACAAAGAGAACAGGTTAGTGGTTGCCAGGGGGAAGCGGGGGAGGGGGAGTGGGCACAAAGGGTGAAGTGGTTCACCTGCAATATGAGTGACAAATAGTAACGTACAACTGAAATTTCACAAGGTTGTAAACTATCATAACCTCAATAAAAAAAAAAGAATTTACACCCTACATGCCTCCCTCTAGTCCTGGCCCTGTTACCACCAAAGGATCCACCCTGGGGAGCTTCTAGTGGATATATTTCAAGGAGAAGGAAAACAACCCCAGAAGGAAAATACGAGGTATAAAAAGAAATGATGACTTAATGAAATAGAAAATATCCAGATAATTCTAGATATTTTGAATGTATGAAAATTAATAAATGTGTAATATGTGGGCTTAAAAGAAAAAGATGCAGCTGGACAGCCAGATGACAATAGCACCTGGGCCAGGAGGGAGGCAATTGGGGTTAAAGCTGTGAAAGATTCTTGCATTGTTCGAGAAGGTTCTGATCAACCTAAGACCCGCGCTTGCCGGAATTTCTCTGGGAACCACTCATCGCCCACATCCCGCTGGACTGTCCTCGAGGCTCTTGGCACATTCTGTCCTGCGTCCCAGCCTCTTGTACTCACTTCTTCTCCCACCAGGGTCCAGGGGGCTCTCCATGGAGGAGGCCACACGAATCTCATCTTCAGGACCCTCCTCAGGCTGGAAACAGCATGTACCCAGAAAATACGTGTTAAACATCTCACGCTCACCCATTTTTCGTGAGTGAAAACTTAGTAAAGTGGTTCATTCTGCTAGGCTACAAGGGGAGACTGCGACTGTTCACTCCTGAAATTCCAGTGCCTCGCAGATGCGCCAGCACGTAATAAGCACTCAAGAAATATTCCTTGAATGGCTTATAGCCATTTTTGATGAAGACGTGTATCACATGGTTTTTACCCTTTGGATCTTGTGTTTCGCCATCTTACAGATATTTGACAAGCGTCCTTCACTCCAGGCATTGTCCTAAGTACTGGTGAGCAAAATATAGACACCACCCTTGTCCTTACAAGCCTCACGGTCTAGGACCATGACTTTCAAACATGTCGACCACAAGCACACTTAGAAATGCACTTTACTGTGTGAACCAGCACACACACACCACACAGTAATGAAAGTTTGGGATGTCTTTAGTACACACGATGTACTCTGTTATCTTCTATTTCATTCACTTTTCTTAAAGGAAGATGCCAGTTGCAACCCACTAAATAGATTTTATGACCCATGACTGCTCGCATCATTCCTGCGGTTAGAAAGACATTGATCTAGCGCAGGGGTTCAGTGTCTTTTCTCTGCCAGGAGTTCCTTAGAATCATGTTTTTTAATGCACAGAGCAATGTACATAGGGTTACAATGGGAACTTACATTGAAATGCAATTATAGACATATTTAAAAAAACAAATGTGTGATATAGGAATCTGTGCCCTTCATTATTAACACATTAAGTGCACGATCGGCAGCCGACGCATATTGGCTCTAATTTTGAAGTAGTGATGAACAGAAATGCTAGTTTGAGAATTCTGCAGCGACTGTGATGTGATGTGGAAATATCTGCGATTACTGTTGGTGACAAAGCCACGGGTGCTGAGTCCACTACTCTGGAATGTCCCCTACATTCATAATTGAAAGAATGCTAAATTTTAGAAGTTAGTGAAAACACAGAAGCACTTTCTCCCCGTTCAAGTTCATAAAACACACAGGGCTCCTGGACTCCCACATAGGAATCCCTGGTCTAGTGGATGTGCACTTTATCTCAATAATCTCAACCTTTTTATCGCAGCAGGACTGAGGGCACCGTTCTTTAATCTTGTCATTGAGATGAGAGTACCAAAAAAGGAGACGTAGGTAAATTATGTTTGCCTAGCAACTGTCAGAATCAACTGGAGGGGCCCTCAGCTGCCCACAGTGGACCATTTTTTTCCCATAATCTACTAAGTCTTATTGGTCAGATAGAGAAATGTTGATCACATCTCAGGTAGACTTCCAACCACAACTGTTGAGGGTGCTGGTCATTATGGGTCTACTGCTTTAAAGTCAGGAGAGGTGCAGAGGGCTAAAGGCAGCCAGTGCCCTGGCAAGGGGCAGGCAGATGGGAATACCCCCACCTCCCACCCCCCCTCCACTGCACCCTCTCCGTCCTGTTATAAAGCGGGTGACTGCACGTGCAGGCCGCTCCTGCAGTCTGGTTTGTCTGTGGGGATAACGAGCATCTTGAAGAGGCGGCTGTGTGGGTGTCTCAAGGGTATCTCACTTCCATAGATGTGTGGCCCTCAAGGGACATCCGCTCAAGTTGCTAATAGGTTGGCATTAAGGGAAGAGAGGAAAAAACCAACAAGCGAGCGCGCTGGACCGATTTCGTCTTTTTAAATACACCATGGAACGGAGCGTGGGAGGGAGCATTTTATGAGCTCCCTGACTGTTTGTCATTGAAAAGGCGCCTGCTTGCTAACACGTCGTGGAGAAAGTCACTTTGAGACTACAGCTGTTGGATAAATAATAAGACGTTTCCTTGTATCTTACAGGCCATGTAGGGGGAATTCGGAGGGAGCTGAAAATTGCCTGAGAAAGTGGAGTTGCAGCTTCTGCTTTTTCATGACTTATTGAGAAGCCCTCGGAGGACCCCCAAGCGCTCCTACCATTTTCCAGTATTTTGGTAGGTAGATATCACAGTCTTTCAATGGTCCAGCTGGAGCAGGAGGCTAGCAGTTTGCATGATTTAGGATGTGTGATGGCTAGTTTTATGCATCAAGTTGGCTAGGGGAGAGCAGCCAGCTATTTAATCCAATACTGGTCTAAGCATGGCTGTGAAGTTATTGTGTGGATGTGGTTAACATCTGCAATCAATCGACTGTAAATAAAGGAGATTATTGCCCTCAGTAATGGGAGGGGGCGCTCATGCAATCAGTTGAAGGCCTTGAGAGCAAACATTGAGGTTTCCCAGAGAGGAAGAAATTCTGTCTCAGGACTGTGACATCCTCTCCTGCCTGAGTTTCCAGCCTGCCAGCCCTAGGAATTCCAGACTTGCTAGCCCCCGTAATCACAGGAACTAATTCCTTAAAATAAATCTCTTAAGATACTTGGTTCTATTTCCCTGGGGACCCCTGACTGATAAGGGATGCATTTTTAAATTTTTTTGTTTTAAATAGTTCTATGGCAAGAATCTGGAAGCAAAGTGACTTAAACACACCACACGCGCGCCCACACACATGTACACGCCCAATCTGTGAGTCTGGAAGAAGAGGCCTGTGGGCCAGTGAGAGGCTTGGACACAGGTTGATTAGTTTGTTTCCTTTTAACTTCGTTTAGTGGGTAGAGGAAAGCAACGCTTCTCGTCGATCTGGTGAGGCCCTTCTTCGTCTCCCAGCCACGTTCCGTCTTCTGAGCTCTGACTTCCACCTCCATCCTGCTACCCAAACCACGGCTGACCAGTCCCCACAGCCTCCTCATTCCTCTGGCCAAGGTTATCCAGATGGCCTCATCTTACGGGTCCTTGTTACCACATTTTTCTCTCTTTCTTGAAACTTGCTCTCTCCTGGGTTTCTGCGGCGCTCCTGGTTCTCAATGTACCTCTCTGCAGCCTCCCTCGGTCTCCATCCGCCTCTCCCTCCATGTGCCCCGTGAACATTGGGTTCTGTGGGTCTCTCACTGTGACCGAGTGATCTCTTCGCTCGTTTGGTTTCACCACCTGCTAAATCTTGATGGTTCCCAAATTCTCATCTCTCTTCTAGAACTCTCCCTCCTTCTTCAAAATCATCTAGCCAACTGTAAACTGGACGTCCCCCCTAGAGTCTCCCATGGCACCTCAGACTCAACATACCCCCATGTGGACCAGTCATGCACACACCGCATTCTTGATGTCAGTTGGCAGAATTTCCATCCACCAGCTGCCTGAGCTACCCTCTCCCCTAAGAACAAGTCAGCCGGTTTTTGTTCACGCCTGATTTCCTTAAGAGCAATAGAAACGCTTTAACTTCAACCAGGTGAATGAAATTGGATCAGTCTGAGGCATAATCATTCTTCCAGGTACGCGATTTCTGTAATGGGATAATTGGCTGCCTCTGCCCCTGGGTAACACCTGACATAAGTAATATGTGCACCTGTGCTTTTAATCAAAGTGCGAGATAAGATAATAACCAGGAGCAGTCAAAAGGCCCAGCAAACGTGTTGGCGGTGCTTCTGATAAGTTCATGGCAGTGAGCCATGGAACGTGTCCTTGTGACTGAGAGGGACATGATGGGTTTGGGGAGACGGACAGGGCACAGACTCAGGCAGACTATCGGCCTTGAAAAGGACATAATCTTTGTCCTAAGTACAATGGAGAACCATCGGGAGGTTCTGGAGGGGGCTGTGAAGTGATCAGGTTGATGTTTTACACCATCATTCTGGACTCTTTGGGGCAGGATCGAGCCCAGATTCCTCGTTCTGATTCAGCTGGTCCGGGGTGCGGCCCAGGCATCAGTGGGATTTGAAAGTCCCAAGCGATTCTAATCTGGAGCCAAGGTGAGACTTTCCGTGCTACATCAAGTCCTCCAAGACTTGCGCCGCCCTCGTGGGCCTGCGGGGGAGATTCCTGCAGCCTCTGCTCCCACAGCCCGGCAGCCACGGGAGCTCCCTCTTCACCAGCGGGCGCAGCCAGCTCCTGCGCAGACAGCTCGAGGGATGGAAAATTCCTCCTCATTTCAAGTCCAGATCTTCTCCACTGGTTCAGCCTTGCCCTCTGTACTAAGTAAACATTCTGGTTCTTTCAACAGCCCCACACAAGACCTGGTTTCCTTCCGTCTTGTCTTGCTTTTCTTTAATATGTAATGCAGGCACCTGGAAGGAGAAAGTAGAAAAGGTGAGATGAAGGGCAAAGCAGATGAAGATGCCAGACCCCAGGCCCTGGAGTCAACCCTGGGTCAACCACGTTACTGCTTTCTATCTTTTCAAAGATATCCTGTGCGTTTACAAAGCCTACACATTTTTTTTAGACAAAAATACTACATACACTATTCTGCACCTTGCTGTTTTAAAACCTAATAATGAATTTTGGAGATTATTCCATATCAGTATATGAAGCTCCACCTGATTCTTTAAAAAGTTGCACGTACAGTTTAATAAACGGCAGTTTACTAAGCCAGTCCCTATTGGTAGACATTAGGTGGTTGCCACTGTTTTGCTACTACAAATGAAACAATCACTAATATCCTCGCATTGTCTATACCTCTGTGTAAGTTATCTGAGTGATAAGTTTAGAGCAATGCAACTGCTAGACCAAAAGTCCTTGCACTTAAAATTGTAACACGCGTTGACAAATTGCCATCCAATGAGATGGTACCAATTTGCTCTCCATCAGCAAGGCATCAGAGTTACCGCCCTCTCCTCTGAAGAGATGTGCCAGTTTGCAATGCCCTCCTGGAATTGCTTTGCCTCAAACTGAACCCACCATTTCCGTGTGATCCAGTGACCACAGTGAATGTGGACCATCACCTCTCTTATTCCAGTCCCCATGCTTCTCAGAAAAACTCAACACTGAATCTGCCATTGTGACTGTGGCCACATCACCGACCTATAGCCGTTAAGCTTTGTTCCGAAGGGCAGCTGCTAAACCAGGCTTCTCCCATTTTGTACCTGGGCTATCGGACTTCTGTACCCAAGTTGCAGAAGTTTCCATTTATCTGTGAAATTAGTTTCCTTTCGCTGCTGTAACAAATTACGCAAGTTTGGTGCCTTAAAGTGACACAGATTTTCTTACAGTTCTTTGTTCAGAAGCCCAAAATGAGTCTCATTGGTCTAAAATCAAGGTGTCGCCAGGGCTGTGTTCCTTCTGGAGGCTCTGGGGGGAATCCATGCCCTTGCCCTTTCCAGCTTCTAGAGGCTGCCTGCCTTCCTTGGCTCATGGCCCCTTCCTCCAGCTCAAAGCCAGCAGCACAACATCTTCCAATCTCTCCGTGACTCTGACCCCTGCTTCCATTGTCACATCTCCCTCTCTGACTCTCTGGTTTCCGTCGTCCATTTTTAAAGGACCCTGTGATTACATTGAGCTCACCTAAATAATCCAGGACAATATCCCTACTTAAGATCCTTAATTCAATCATATCTGCAAAGTCCGTTTTGCCACATAAAGTAACATATTCCCAGGTTCTGGGTATTAGGACATGGATGTCTTTAGGGAGCCAGTATTCTGCAGGCCCAATCTGCATTAAACATCATCTTGTTTAGGCTGATTGCTTCAAATGCTGCTTGAACATAAGTGGGCTTTCAGTGAGAGGCTGGTATCTCTCCTTCTATGAGAGATTTTAAATTAAGTACCAACCAGTGCATAATGTGGAGCTGAGCATCCTTGGGGCTACTGTGAAGAATTACGAGAGCAACTACCATCTGGACCTGGGCTTTACAGTTTACAGAGGACATTGACATCTACTATTACCATATGTTTCCCACCATCACCATATATTTCCCACTGTCAGGGGAAGAAATTGTCTGAAGTCACACAGCAGGTACATGGCAGCAAGATTCCAAAGCAGATTCCAAAGCCGCCACCCTGTCTGTCCACTGCACCAGCTGCATGAATGTCGGCCACCAGCCCACACGGAGGCTCCGTTAATGTCCTTGAAGCTCTTTTCCCCTGTGGGTTTCCAGAGCTGCCGTTCCCATAAGCTACCAGTTTGGGTTGGAATAAGCAGTCCCCTTTACCAGTTGATAGATCTCATATCTTAACCAGCCAGAACTCACGACAGCCTCATCAGCTGAGCTAGGCAGGCCTGGGATGTGACTCCATACCCTGGATGGCAGCGGGAAGACATAGGCCCAGAGAGATGGGGAGACTCAAATCTATGGGGCTCCTCTCACTGACCATCACCGTCTCTTCCAGAAATGCTGCCCTGGAAGTCTAGAAATTCTGAAAATCCCAAAGAGCCTGCCCTTCATTCCAGAGAATGTTATGAATTTCTCAGAAATTGGAGGCTAAGTAGGGAAGTAACATAAATGGAATGCCTACTGTGTGCCAGCACTTTCCAGAGGTAGATCGTTTCATCCTCCTAACACTTTAGGTACCATTAGCGCCATTTCACTGACGGCAGCTCTGAGAGGTTAAGGTCACAACGATGGCAATGAATGAATTCTGTAGCAGGTCATTCTGATTCCAAAACCCATGACTTTTCCACTCGCCCATGCTGGATGAGGAGCTAAGCAGGATTCCAGGTTCAAAAAAAAAAAAAAAAAAATGCAGCACCTGCCGTGTGAGAGGAGCCCTCAAACTCTTCTCTGGTTAGGTTTGCAGCTGGTTGGATGAAAGTGAGTGCAGCCGGCGGGAGAGGTAGGGAGGGTACGTGCAGGCCAGTTGTCCTGGGCTGGTGTCCAATGACCTGCAGCCCTGGGAGCAGGTGCCAGCACCCTCCCCCGACCAAGAGGAGGGAGAGGTCAGTCCAGTCTGGTCGGCGTTGGGGAGAAATGTCAGAGCCAATTACGGGGTAAAGTCACCAAACAAATAACTAACTAGAGAGCTAGAGGCTTGTCCAGAAAGGTTCTCAGGGCTTCCTTTGATTATTAGTTGCCTGAGTTGAGTTTCATTTCCATTTTTCCTTCAATTTAGACCCCATCTGCTGCTCTGCCTGCCTGTGTCCACCGCTAGAGACACAAGCATGCAATTATCTGACTCCTACGCACTTTGCTTGTTCTCTTTCTCTTTGGGTTTAATTTCCATGAGAGGCTCTGCCTTGAGCTTGCTTAAAAGCCTGCAATTATGAGAAGGTACCTAATAAGACCAGGAGCAAACTTCTGTACTCCACAGCTCTTTTTTTTAATGAGATAAACGGGAAAATGTCAAACAGACGGCTCTCTCTGTTGCTCCGGCGACTGAAACGGTACCCAGCCTTGCAGATCAACTGCTGCCGTCAGCACATGGCTGGCGGCTGGTGATTCCTGGGGTCCTGGGGCTTCTCGACCTTGCCTGGGATCTGTGCCTGGATATCGTCTGGCTGCACTGGATCCCACTGGCCAGTGCTCGCAGGCCTGGAATCCCTCGTGGTCACGGTCAGCAAAGAAGTGCCCCTGAATAGGCCACTGAGTCTCAAGGCAGAGCTGGACCTGGGCTGCTGCGCGGCTGCCTTTCCCAGAGAGGCGTGCGTTCCTCCCCAAGCACATTATGGGGTAATGACTGGGATTGTGGAAATTGCAAACAGCATGTGTCATAATGACTATTTTGACTTGGAATACAGCATTCTCAGCAACTCCTACTGTCTGGAAACTCAAGAGGTGGCAGAAAAATCTATCGTGAAAACGCCGTTCACACAGTGTAGCTAATAATGGGAATTCAATTACTGAAGCATTTATGTAGTGCCTGCTGTGTACCTTGCTCTGTGCTGAGCACTTGGAGTACAGAAATGGGTAAGATGCAGCCTCTGTCCTTCTTTGGATCTCATGGAGAGAATTGGAGAATTAGAATAGTGATGTACATAATGCAGTCTGTCCTCACGGCAGGTCCCTGACAGAGGTTCTGACTGTGCAGGTGTGCATTGGTCCCAGGAGTTGTGTTCTGAATGCTCCATCCAGGTCACTCTGCTGCATGGTCAGGTTTGGGAACCACTAACCCAGGGCCAAAGTTCGTTTTACCACCTCCAGCTGCTGGTGTCGGCATGTGCCTTCTCTGGGCCACATTTTCCCATCTATAAAAATAGACTCGATGACGTCTGAGGTCGGCTCTGCCTAACCACCTGTGTGTCCACTGCCTGGGTGCTCGCCCACACTGCTGTCCTTCCTTCGCATTCCCATGTCTGAGGGGAGAAGGGAGCAGGCGAGCCTAGACCGGGCACTGCTCCCAGCCTCTCCACCTGCTTCCTGGGTGACCTCGGCCAGATCCCCTCCCCTCTCGGGGCCTCAGTTCAGGGTGAATCTGTGAGGAGTTGCAGCAGGTAATCTCCCCTTGGTGTTTCTCCTTTTCGCGGCTTTTTGCAGGGCAGAGAGCAAAGCACCCTGAAGGCAAAGCCAAGGCCCCAGGGGGAGGGACGCCTTCATGGCAGTGAGAGCCAGAGCGACAGCTGAGTGGTGGGCTCTGGGGTAGGCCCTGCCCTGCCATCACCATGCAGCCTGCCTGGGGCACTGAAGCTGTGTGAGGGGCTGGAGGGAGGGTCTGCCCCGGGTCCAGCGTGACCCCAGGAGAGCCAGTCACTCACGGATGGGGGACTGTGTGACACGAGCTCATGCCCACTCCTAATTCCTCCAATCCATCCTTCCTCCAGCTCTTCAGGGAATACCTGAGGGAGCTGAGCACTCCCAACTCTGGGGTGAAATGCTCCTCCTTGCGCCCACTTCTGCAGAGCTATTTAAAGGAGCAGAGAGGTTAAACCAACCCTCCATGAAGCTTCAAGGTGGAACCTTCCTGTCCCCTATTGCCCCCGCTGTCCATCCTTTTCCCAGCCCTCCTCTGCAAGCTCTCAGTACCCTCCCCGTCCCCCGACACCCCGGGCGCCCAGCCTCCTTCTCCACCTTCCTGTGGGCGAGGGGACAATCTCAGGGTTAACGGAAAGAAGTCAGATGAAAAATTTCGCACCAAGGCACATATGACAAAAATCCCACGCTGAACTGGGGATTCTCAAACCAGGTTCCACAGGCAGAAGCCAGTGTATGAAGTTGGATGGAAAGGTACGTCTTCATTTTCACTAATCACTAACCAAAGCCAGCATTACCTTCAGTTATAAACGAGGAGCAGATGGAGGGGGGTTAGCCCTCCTGTAGAATTCACAGGTGTCTTCACAACACTTTACAGTTGTTGCAAGTATTTGAAATATTGTTCAGGCTCATCTTTTGAAATGATGGCAATTCTTAGACTGTCGCTAGATCCTCTCATTTAATATGTTATAACAAAGCACATATATTACTATATTGCAAACACGTATTTTAAAAATATTTTGGCAACTACATTTTTTCTTTTTTTGAGGAAGATTAGCCCTGAGCTGACATCTGCTGCCCATCCTCCTCTTTTGCTGAGGAAGACTGGCCCTGAGCTCACATCTGTGCCCATCTTCCTCTATTTTAGATGTGGCACGCTTGCTACAGCATGGTTTGACAAGCAGTGCTGGGTTTGTGTTCAGGGTCTGAACCAGCAAACTCCAGGCTGCTGAAGCGGAACGTATGAACTTAACCACTACGCCACTGGGCGGGCCCCTGGCAACTACACTTTAATAGAATTGGTTTCCTTTGAAATCTTATGTATTTTACTTCATTCTTTAAAAAAATATTGTTTGGAGGAGGAGTTCTAGAGTTCACAGGCTGCCAACAGCTCCATGGCACATGAAAGGTGAAAGACCCCTCCCCTAAGGAAAGCTTGTTGGCACAGGTGAATCGTATCTCATTAGGAGAATTTAAAAAAAAAACTATGGAAAAATGAAGAATTTTCGATAATGGTAAGAGAAGGCTTTTTGTGCATTTATCAAGATTTCCAGGAGCTGGGAAGGATCTTAGAGACATATAGCCTTACTTGTTGTTCAATTAACTTGATTCAGCTTTAATTTACACATAATAAAATGTATCCACTTTTAGTGTGTGCTCAGTGTTTAAAAATTGTGGTAAAAAAACACATAACGAACTTTACCATCTTAACCATTTTGAAGTGCACAGTTCAGCAGCGTGAAGTATATTCACACCGTGACGTAAAATGCACCCATTTGAAGTGCGTAACGATGAATTCCAACAAATGTATACACCTGTGTAACCACTGGTACAATTGAATTCACAGCATTTCTATCACTCCCAAAATCTTTCTTTGTGCCTCTTTATAATCTCCACTACCCCAAGATCAAGTAACCATCGGTAAACCACTTTTTGTCACTATAGACTAGTTTTGTCTTTTTTTTTTTCTTTGTCATTTAGTACAAATGGAACCCTACAAATATACCACAATTGTTTATTCACCTGTTGGTGGCTGTTTGGGCTGTTTCCAGGTCTCGCTTCTTACAAATAAAGGCACTATGAACATTCACGTACAGATCTTTCTGCAGACACAGGTTTTCATCTCTCTTGGGGAAAAAAACCTAGGGGTGGAATTGCTGGGTCATATGGTAAGCGTATGTTTACCTTTGTAAGAAATTGGTTGTGTCATTTTGCATTCCTGCCAATGAGGTATGGGGGTTTGAGCTGTTCTACACTTTTCCCGGGACTTGGTCTTGTCAATCTTTAATTTCAGCCAGTCCCCGTGTGGTAGTATCTCACTGTGGTTTTAATTTGAGCTTTCCTGATGGCTAATAATGTTGAGCACCTTTTTGTGTGTTTGTTAACCATTCGTGTATCTTCTTTGGAAGTGTCTGTCTAAATCTTTTGCCCCTTTTTATTGAGTTCTCTTCTTATGTATTCTGGATACAATTCTTTTCACAGACACACGTATTGCAAATATTTTCTCCATTCTATAGCTTGTCTTTTCATTTTCTTAAGGGTGCTTTCAAGAGCAATGGTTTTAAATTTTAATGAGGTCCAATTCATCAATTTTTAATTGTATAGTCATGCTTTTTGCATTCTATCAAAGACATCTTTGCCTGCCCCAAGGTTGCAAAGATTTTCTCCTATGTTATTTTCTGGAAGTTTGATATATCTAGTCTTTACATTTGGGTCTGTGATCATTTCAAGTGAGCTTTGTGCATGGGGTGAGGTATGGGTCAAGGTTTATTCTTTTCTTTCGCATGAGAATATCCAGATATCTAGCACCATTGGTTGAAAAGACCAGCCTTTCCCCCATTGAACTGCTTCAGCACCTTTGTTGGAATCAATTGACCATATTGTTCAGGTCTATTTCTGGACTCTATTATTTTCCATTGATTTATGTGTCTCACCTTACACCATCGCTTTAGTTTTGAAGATGACAAAACTGGGGCTGAGAGAGTGAAGCACCTTGTACAAGGTCAAACCAGACAAGTTAGAGGCCAGGCTGGAAGGGGACCCTTCTAAGTATTCATCTTTAACTCTTCTTGGAAGTCAGCAAAGAGAGGAATAGTAAGGAGTAGAGTGGATATCGATGCTGGGTGACAATGCTGCCCAGCCTGACAGTAAGGTCCCTGCAGAAGTGAGAGGCCAGTGGGAGTGAGAGAGATGGAGCTGGCTGCCATGTGAACTTGAAGGAGTGGCTCTGTGCCTGAAGGTTCCTGTATTAGCCAGGGTTCTCTAGAGAAACAGAACCAACAGGATAGATATATATATATACAAACACACACATCCCACATACATATATATACACACATATGTATATACATAAAAAAGAATTTATTATAAGGAATTGGTTCATGCAATTATGGAGGCTGAATATCCCCACAGTCTGCCATCTGCAAGCTGGAGACTCAGGGAAGTGGTGCTGTAATTCACTCCCAGTCCAAGGCCTGAGGACCACGCGAGCCGAGGGCAGGCAGAGATGATGTCAGGGCTCAAGCAGTGGGGCAGGAAGGGGCAAATTCTTCTTTCTCCCTCCTCTTTGTTCTATTCAGGCCCTCAACAGATCAGATGATGTCCACCCACATTGGGGAGGGCAAACAGCTTTACTGAGCCCACGGATTCAAATGCTAATTTCATCAGGAAACACCCTCACAGACACACCCAGAAATAATGCTTAGCCAGGTGTCTGGACGCCCCACGATCCAGTCCAGCTGACACTTAGACTTAACCATCACAGCTCCTCGCCTGTGAGGTGGGGATCAGCATAGCACCAGCCTCGCAGCCGCACGGGGATCACCCGAGGCGATGCTGTGGAGGTATTCAGCGTAGCATCCGAGACACAGTAGGAACTCAGGGGACTGATCTCGGCAGACCCTTGGTCAGAACAGGGGTCTTTCCTCCTGGAAGTCACCCCAGAGATGTCCCCTGGTGGCAAAGGGGCCCCTGGTGGCCAGGCCATCCCATTCCCAGGCACCGTCCTCCTCTTTCTTCCTTGTTCTCCTGGAGGCTGGCCTGAAACCCACATACCACTCCCCTGAGGACACTCCTGGAGGACTCTGGTGTCAGCTCAGCTCCACAGGGCAGGAAGAGGCTGATCACAGCAGTGGCCAGGCCCCCAGGAGGACATCTGCAGGGCCCACCCCAGACACATCCAGGTCAGTGATACCTCATGCATGATGGCCATTCCCGAGGACTCTGTGGGCCCAGTGAGGTCCAGATGTGGACTGTGGGTGCTGAGGGAGTGTTGGGCAGGCTGAGCACTGCACAATACTTGGTTGCATCATGTCTGGGACTTCCTGCTAAGATCTCTAGACTGAGCGACAGGTTTGAGACTGCCGTGTGAATCTGCTCAGAAACGAAACAAGGTGCAGTGTTGTGAGCACCGTGGGAGTGCCAGGTCCCGCACCCGTGATGTCTCCTCCATGCCAGCCTTTCCTAGGAGTCTCTCCTTGGAGGGCCCAAGACCTGCCTTGACCCTGACCGTGTGCTATCTGGGAAGATAGCTCCAGTATTAGCCTCCGACGTTGACTGAACTGTTAACCCCATGTCAGGCACCATCCTAAGCACTTAGAACATATGACTTCACGGTGCTGCGAGGCAGGTGTTATTGTCATCTCCAGTTTACATATGAAGAAACTGAGGCCCAGAGAGGTTAGTTACCTGTTCTAGGTCGCACAGCAAGTTAGTGCAAAGCTGGTATTTCCTCACATGCGCCCCTGCTCTTAGACACTGCTCACAAGAAGATATTAACTTTATACATTAATTCTTCGGCTAAGCGGGAAGTAATAGCCTAAAGCCGCAGCAGCTGCGGGACGGTGGACCCCAGCACGACAAGACTATTGTGACATCGGTTGGGTGTCCCTACATGTGAGGCCCCGTGCTACCTGCTGTATGTGAGACACTGATTTATTCCTCGCAAGCCTTTGAGGAATAAAAGGTCCCTTTCCCCACACTGCGGAGGAGGGAAGGGTGCCACAGAAAGACCAGCGTGCTTCAGTTATACCGAGAGACTGGCAAATCTGAAATCAGAAGCAGAAAGCAGAAGTGATTTTTGGAAGAATGAAGGCAGTGACTTGCCTCGTCATAGGATACTTGAGTTCTAATATCTGATATTGGAAGTAACTTCCTTCTCCAAGCCTCAATTTCCCCAACCGTAAAAAGAGAGGCCTTGCTGAGTCATCTCTAAGTCTGGGAGACATCTTCACAGATTTAGTGAAAACAGGATTTCATCTCAGACACACCTGTTTCAAACCTCTGTGCCCCACTTACTAGTTGTGTGATCCTGGGAAGTCATTTAACCCTTCTGAGCACAGTCGCTGCAGCTACTAAGCAAGAGAGCCCCTCCTTCGGAACTCTTCAGTGAGAAACTGTGGCCAAGGCTCTTGGTCCGTTCAGGCTGCTGTAACAGAAACATCATAGACTGGTGGCTAATAAATAACAGAAATCTATTGCTCACGTTCTGGAGGCTGGACGTCCAAGATCAAGGTGCTGGCAGCTTCAGTGTCTGGTGAGAACCTTCTTCCTGGTCCATAGATGCCATCTTCTCCTGTGTCCTCACATGGTGAATGGGCAAGGGCACTCTCGGGGGCCTCTTTATAAGGGTGCTACACCATTCGTGAAGGTTCCACCCTCATGACCAAATCACCTCCCGAAGGCCCCACCTCCAGATACCATCACCTTGGGGGGCAGGTTTCACATACGGATTCTGGGGGGACACACACGTTCAGTCTGTAGCAGGCCCCTGCATGGCGCCTTCCACACAGCGGGCAATTAGCAAATATGGGCCTCCTTCCTTTTTGAGTCCCTCCCGCTCTCTTTCTGGGATCTGAGCAGCAATTAGTCATCTAGCAAAGCCTAAGGAACTGGGTTAAAAGTGGCAAAAGTTGCATAGCATTTGGCTGGGTGGGGGATGTGCCTCTCAGGGACAGGCTGTCAGTCTCTGGGCAGCTGTATTTGGTAGGGGCTTGGGTAAGTAAAAGATGGCCTGAAAGGATGAATACCTACCCCTCAGAAGGCTGTGTGCAGGCCAGGAGCATCTGAGGAGTGGAAGCAGGAGAGAAAAGGGGGTACAATATAGGAAGATAGGCGAGAAAAGAAATATAAACTTTTTATGCCCCACCATGATGTTATGGAAAACCAGCATTTCTGACAATTCCCTTGTACTTAATAAAAACATGTTCACACCGGGCCATCGAAGTGTAGATGAGATTTTATAACAGGAGGCTTTATTGCACAGAATCACAATATATACTTTTTTTTTTCTGTATTAACTATCAATTCTATCATAAAAATATATTACAATGTTTGATGTGTATTCACAAAACACAAGCCATTGTAAACAGAGCAGGCGACATCGGCCTTGGATTTAAACATCTTGAGTCCCATTGCAACAGAAAACAGCTGTTGGCAAGTGCATCACACGAAAGGTAATACTGTCACGTTGGGAGGGCTTCCGGGAATGTTTTTATAGTGGAGCCTACTTCTGGTTAATAACTTAGGAGAAAATAAAGTTAAGCTACAATGTTAAGAAGCATTGGAGGATGCTAAACTTTTGCTGCATTTGTTTCATACTCAGTGTGTATGTTTGTGTCCGTGAACATCTTCCCATATGCATACACTCAAGGGTGCACACGTTTGTGGGCGCATTGGCTCCAACATAAAAACACAGATGTCCCACCCATTTTCCCATGGGTCTGACATTAAGGATGGAACATTGTACAGGAGCCAGTCATGTGCACATCACTTTGTCCCTGGGAGTGAAATATCTTTTATTTTTCTAAATCCCTGTTTCTAAAAGTATTTTCGAAGTGTCCAAATATACCGTACATTTCCGCGTGGAATGCCTAACCAGCTGGCACGTACCTTAGGTTTCCTTAATGTGGGCTCCCTTCTGTCATCTACTGGCCTGTTCTCTGGATGCTCCAAGCTATGGTATGGACAGTGTAAGTTCCCCCGCCTCACTTTGCACAGACACCTACAAATAACAACATCTGTGAAAACTGAAGGAATGTACAGAATTGGACTTCAGTCCTCCCGTTACTTGGAGCTTCTGGGAGTTCAAAGGGTAGCATACCCAGCTCCCCTCACTAAGGGACGTGATGTTCCTCCCACAGGACACTGGGCAGGGTAAAGCCTCTGTGTGGGAGATGAGTGTGCTCCATTAGGGAGGATGGATGCGGATGGCTGGACCTGTGTGCTGACATCCACTCCACCGGACGCCACAGCAGAGGGATGGATTTACGTCATCCTAGGAGCCGCCTCACCAAAACGGATAAGGTACATCCAAACGGCAAAGGTCTGGATTCCTTCCCCACATAAGCCTAAGAAAACAAAGACTGGCCCGTTCCAATGTTTATAAAAATGCCCCACGTGGTGATGAGGGTAAGGCAAGGCACCTCTTTGATGCGTCCCTGGACTTCCAAGGCTGTCTGTGATCTGGAGTTCGCCAGGTTTCCCCTGGGGAGATCCCGATGGGGTTGGCGAGACACTGTCCTCCTTAAATGTCCCTCGACTGTGCCAGAAGAGGTTATGTTTACATACTTGTTGTAAAACAGAATTGTTGAGGTTTGGAATGATTTCAGTTTGCAAGGGAACTTGGCATTTGAAGGTTTTTAGAGCATGGGGTTTGATGACGATGAATAATTCAAGCAAAGATTTGGTATGAAATAACTTGGATGCAAGGCAACGGCAGGCTGAGCCTCTGGGGGCTGGGTGTCTGGAATTTTATCCAGGCATGTGCCTCATCTGATCTGGTCGTTAGGTCAACCAATCAGTTGTGTGCCAATGTGATGGCATGTGATGCTCCGCAAACATGTTCCCTATGGAGCGGGGGGTATTACTGAGGCCTGGGCCTGAACGGCAATTATCTGACTCTCACAATTCAAAGTGGGCTTCCTCTCTCCAAATCCAGATTTTAGCGTATTTGAACCCATCAGAACATGGACTTTAGGTTCTACTAAACATGTGCAACAGCTCTTCCATGCCAGGGAATAGGTAAGATACTGACCACAGAGTCACTGGGCCTGCGGGAGAAAGGATAAAGGAAATGCCACGAATCAGTGTTCCAAAGGTGCACGCACAGCCTTCTGAGTCAACAATCTAAATGATTTTAAAAAGTCCTTGAATATGGGTATGCTAAGACTGATTAGATTCATAATATTTGACCTTTAAATGCCAGATATATATTCACATGACACATAGCATGAGCAAATTGTACAAGGCCCAGAGACAGGTGTGAGTAAGCGAGGGCGGTTGAATTGCCACACAGCACAGGAGTAAATTTGCAAACATGTTCGTCTCTGCTGTGTGAGTTCTTCCAGTTGTCCTGGGGGTACGTGGCAGTGCCCATTAGGACCCACACTGATACTCAGTGTACACACCCTACTGAAGACAAACCTTTCTTCCCACTCAGGTACATTGTCAGTGATGTGCCCTGGCCAAGTGTGGTTGGTTTCTTAAGAATGAATTATGGCCCCCCCACCCCCCACTCACCATATAATGCAGATGCCCTTCAAAATAAATGCAATGTGTGTTGGTCCTTCCTTCCTCCCACCCCCCCTCTCTCCCTTCTTTACTTTCTTCTCTTCTTTCTTCCTTCTCTTTTTTTTGGTAGCTAAATATTTATGGATTTCCCCCCATGTTTTTTTCTCTTTCTAAAAGAAATCTAATTTGATACTCTCAACTTCAAGACTTGGATCATCTCCCAATTGGCCACAGATCACATTCACTCTGTCTCAGAAGGCACTTTCCCTCCTTCTTGGTGCTCACCTGGTATATTACTGGATACACGCTAAGCTCAGACCCCATTAGACTCCTCACAGGCACGTTCACATCTCCTCTGTGTCTTGTCAAATGCTCTTCCCTACTCCAAGTTCTGACCCAATGTCTGGTGCCTGGTGCCTAGCCTTCACTCAGTAGACACCAGCTGTTAGGACTGTTGTCCTTATCACGAGCTGCTCCTGGGGGACCCGGCATGGTCAGCCCTGCTGGATGAAGTGGGGAACCAACAAGAGACCCACACCCAGGGCTTGACATCCAGCACTGGCTCAGCCTGGCTCCACTCCCCATGGATGAGGCTGGGTGGAAAGGGGATGGGACAGCCTCTGGTTAGTGGCAGAGGGGCCAGACTCCATCGCCTCCCACAGCAGGCTACCCGGGTAGAGTCTGAGTGGAGACCCAACCAGTGTCCCTCTGAATGCCCTGCTTCATTTTCTCCAACAAAGCATCCTGGCTCTGAGCCAGCCAGGGGGCATCCTCTGCCAACATGCCCAGTACCTCTCGTGCTTCCATCCCGGGAGCCCCTCGGAAAGGAAAGCGGTGGCTTTGCAAATGCCTTCAGAGGGTGGACAGCTTTTGCTGTTCCACCAGAGTCTTCTGAAAACAGGTTTTTAGAATTTTATGGAGTGATCAATTTCGTCCCTCTGAGAACAAAATGACTCAGCCCTTGAATAAGGCTGGGAATTGAACTACTTGGAGAATTAGGGAAAGATACAAGACAATTGAAATATAGATATTTAGAAAGACCCGGTTTTCCATAGAGTTTATCTGGGTGTCTAAGATCATTTTTCCTCAAGGAATAGTTTGAAGACCACCTGCTACAGTCACCTGGGCACTGAGGTTTGAAAATGCAGAATCCCAGGTCCTGTCCAGACCTCCCTAAACTGACCTCTGAGGAGGGGGCACAGGAATCTGCATTTTAAACAACCTCCCTTGGTGATTCTTGTGGATAATAAAGTTTAGGAGCCAATGGTTCCATTCCAGATGCTTTAGACCTTCCAGGAAATTAGTGGGAGCCCCAGATACATCCCAGACTTCTCTCTTCCCCCTGGTACTCACTGTCCGAAGGATACAAGCTGATGCAAGGAATTCCTGGCAGCAGATAAAATATCCTTATTAAAGTCATGGGCAAGTTAGTTTATCCTGCATTCGGGTTAAATTCTAAAAATGCACAGCCTGCAGTCCCTCCAAGCGTCACACCACAGCCATGCGAGGGCATCCTCTGCCTGCCCCCAGTATGTAAAAGGATGGCAACCAGGACATGGGCGTGGCCTGCTCTTTCCATGTTCTCTCAGAAAGAAAGGCACCATGAAACAGAAAACTAATTTCACGAACACGAGGAGAGAGGTTTATTGCTCACGGTAGCAGAAGACGGAGCGGAGTCCTACAAGGCATGGCAGGAGATGACTCACGTCAACGTCCCCTCCTCCCCGAGCCGATTTCTCAGTAAAAACAGGCAGGCTCTCCGTGAAACATCTTTGGGAGGCCAGCTAACCCTGAGACCACAAATCCCCAATGCCACGACACTCCTCCGAGTTGACGGTCCCTCAGCGGGTCCCAGAGCTCTGGAATCCCCCCCTCCTTCAAGCAGAAGCATAGGAAAAGCTAGGGTGACTGAAAAAGGCATCATGGGCTGGGTTTAAACCTACAAATTCTGATCACGGAGGGCTAGAAACTGCACCCTATTTGTGGGTTTAGGAATTTGAAAACCTCTCCATTCCAGGTTTTATTTTCAAGCCTCTGCAAATGCTTTCACCTAGTCCAGCTGCCACTCGAGTTTGGGCCTTCGCTATCCAGCCGCGCGCTAGACCGGAGGCAAGCAGTAAACACAGGCCCTTTGACGGAGCAGCTGATCTTGACGTTTCTAAGTGTTTTACCTGAGAAAACCACGTTACGTTTGATAAATTAAATTACCAAATGAGGTAGATCATTCTCCTGGGAATAATAAAGCCGGGGGCAAGTTTTAGAGACTGTAAATAGATGAATTTTCCTCCAAAGGTAATTCTGGCAGAGTCGGTTGAGCTGATGGCTAATTCTGTGATTTTCTTCTCACTTCTCCTTGGATTTTACTGCCTGTGTCTAAATAATCAAGACAACACTCAACTGACTTATCTGTGGTTTTGTCTATATGATGCTAAGGCAACTAATTTTATTGGGTTTTTTTTTTTTTTTTAGCAGTCCTAAAGGTTTGTGAAAATTACAAAATGTATCTTTTCAAGATATGTGGCATTGTGGGTGATAGATCTTGTTTCTTAGCTAAAAAAGAGGTAAAAAAGATGGAGTCGTTGCCAGGCCTACAATCCGCTGCCTGTATAGAAGGAGCAGGAAGCGGGTTTGATGTAGTTACTCCTCCAGCCTGACTCTGAGAGAAATCTGTTTTACTGCTTGAACTTGACTGTCTACAGACCTCATCCACTGGGGCACAACTCCTCTTTTGCCCAATTTTGAGAGTATTTGTGCATATTTTCATGGCTGCATGCCTGGTTTTGACCTCATTGGTACTTCTGGTGTGGGGACAACGGAGGGTGAACAGCAGCTTGTTACTAGAAAAGTGCCCCAAAAATGAATGTCTGCTGTGACTCAAACTTGAGTGGCCAAATGCACTCTGAATCAGAGCAATTTTGTTTCAGTCACACACAAAGTCGTGTCTGGGCAGTGGTGTGCTGGTAGATGCTTAACAACCAGCTCTCAGTGGAGAAAAAGACCTGATTTGTAGCATTGACTGATTTTCTTGGTATAAATATTCCCATCATGGCTGATTTCAAGGTACCAACATGACTTGGGAAGGATGGGCCCCCTGGGCTCCCCCGAGCAGGCATGAGCACACCTCCAACCACAACCGGAAGGTGTCAAGGCCTGGGAGCTATGTCTGTCTTCGTTCTAGTCTCCACAGAAACCTTGAAACTAGCAAGACTAGGCCAGGCTCAGTTATTTGTTTTCCAAATGAGGAGCTAAGGTAAATAAGACAACAGCTTTGCAAATAGACATGAACAACACATCTCTGTCTTACAGTACTGGGGCCCCTTGGCAGTGAAAAGCAATGGGCTCCTCCTGGTTGGTCCCTGTTGGACTGCGTCCTCCTCTCTACACCTCCAAAGTCAGCACGTGCAGAGCTGAAGGAGAGAATGAGCCTTCTGAGTCTACTGCTCCCATCCTTTCCACCCTGGAGCAATCACTTAGACGGAGGACTGAGAAATAACTGCTGTTGGCATTCAGATGTCATTGGAAATGGTAATCAAAGATGGATGGGCAGAAACCATGGTCCACTCACCTTGGTTTTTATTAAGTCAAGACAGGGGCTGCTAATGGATTGGCATAAGTACTATAGTTATGGTTTTCAGTAAAATTTTCACCCTCTCATCATGAGCTCAGGACACTTTTTTGATCAGCTTGGGCAGCTTCTACTTTCTGTTGATCGACTTATGGGATATTGAGCCACCAGGATAATGGAACCCAGTGCCTTAAAATCAAGGCTAAACCTCTGCTTAGGTCACTTCTTGTCCGTGCATCTTGCAGGACGTGCTGGGCAAGACGTGTGAGACAAAGTAAAACTCTTCCTCCAAATTCAGATCACAGATCAGGGAGAGGCCAGCCAGTCACCTTTCTCCTGCCTCTCCTTAGTTCCAACAGCTATGACACGCAAATCAGAAGAAGGTGACTTCAGGGTCAGACTTCAAAGAACATTACTACATGAATTACCTGCCTATTTAAACCATTTTCATGCTAAGATTGTCTACACACACAAACGTTAGCTTTTCGGGGGAAGCGAGGGACAAAAATTGACTCCAATAAACCATTTCTAAGACAACTGGTTGGCAACAATTGGGTAGCCATTCGTTGTTAAACATTTTCCCCTGGGACGCAGGGCCCAAGAGTCCCAACTGAGCATAACAGAATTAGTACCAGCTGAATAATATTTGGGATAAAGCAGCCACCACTGCCATGTGGAGAAAAGGAGCCATATTAGATGTGGGGCCAGTTGTCCACAGCCAACCTCACTCTCAGAGTGACTGATGTCCCATGGAGAACGCCACTTTTCTTCAGCATAGAGCCCAACATCCTGAGGCTAGGGAGCAAGTGGATGCCATGCTTGCTTCCCCACCTGCCAGCAGCACTGTGTGTCCTCGATCATGACTGGACTGAGTGTGATCCTGGGGAGCCCCTGGTGAGTCTAGGAGCTCAAAGGAGCTTCTCAGAAAGAAAAGCCAGAGCACACCCTATGGTTATCCTTTGGTGACAAATAGGGACAATCCAACATCCACCCTTGAGGACCTTGGAAGCAGGCTTCAGAGCCCCAAAAAACCAGGGAACTGGAATCACTGGGCTTGCCAGGGGGTTGGCGGCTGGTGGTGTTCGCCCAGGAGCCCCAAGCCCTCCCTCCCTGCTTCTCACCAGCCATCTCATTCCAAACTCTCCAGCAGAGGCGGGGTCCTTCACTCAGAGACAGGCAGAATGTTCTGGCTGTGGGAGTCACTCGTGAGGCCCGAGGAGTGGAGGGAGCGCCTGTGGAGCACCCTGTTCAGAATCTCTTTGCAGCTCTTGCGGTACTGGTGTCGCAGCAAGGAGTACACAAAGGGGTCAGACGCGGCCTTGCTGTACGCCAAGCACTTGGAGAGCACCCCCCAGTGGGAGCCGATGGGCACCGTGGAGGACAGCTCCACCAGCCTGCGGAGAGACAGGGAAGGCCATTACTGGGAGTACAGCCGGGCGCTGCAGGGGCGGCCGTGGACCAGAGCTTGTCTGAGCCCGGACCCCAGCTTCCTGGCCAAGCTCAATTTCCCTGAGACTTTTTCAAGCAACAGTGACAACAACAGCAATTTACAACAATGACAGTAACAATGGTGGATATTCACCCGACACTTATTTTATTCTAGATACCGTGCCAACTACGCACTGTACGCATGATTTCATGGAAGCCTGGGAGATATGACAATCTCTGTTTTACACATGAGGAAGTAGATGTCCAAGGAAGTTAGTGATTTGCCCAAGGTCACACGACCAGTAAATGGTAAAGACAGGATTTGAACCCAGGTCTATCTGACTCTGGAACCCAAGCTTATCTAAGAAATGGGCTAATAGCTAATCGTGTCCTGGCCATTGGCTCCAACTCTGCTGCGGACCTGCTGTGTGCCCCTGGGCAAGTCCTCTCCCTTCCTTGCGCCTGGATGTTTTATATGAAAGCTGTGGCGGTAGAATAAGATCATCTCTATGATCGCTGCAACCAGAAGAGTCTGAGGCTTTGCTCACAATCCTAGCTCTGCCTGCCTAGGGAGGCTGTCCGGGAGCAAGGGCTGAGAATAACTTTGCAAACAGCCTGCAAAGCTCCAAGTGTGTCTCACACCAGGAAGAACCTGCTGGAGAGGGAGGCCTCTTCCGAGGGTGGGATTCGGGTGACCCCTGCCCATTTCAGCAGTCAGGGTAGCCTAAAGTGACTCTCATTCTTTAGGAGGGGGCGAGGGAAGATGCAGCCCATGGGTCCAAGAGGCATGAACCGTTCTGAGGGTCCTCCTGGTACCCATTGGACAACCCCATGCCATGGTGCCAATGCCAGGCTGTGAAGTAGTAAAAGCCTTGCTCCGTGTAAGTAGAATTCTCCCCAAATGAATCCACTTATTCTCCTTGCTCAAGTGTGTCCAGCACCCTTGGCCACATTTGGACATTATCCAAATGTATAACTGTAAGGCAGAAAAGACCCATAGAGCCGGGAGAAAGCTCAGAGATCATAAATTACCCTCCCCCCAACCCGCTGTCAAATGAGGAAGTTAGGGCCCAGAGAGGGGAAGAGGTTGCTCAACATCACACAGCAAGTCAGTGGCAGAGGACGGTCCACTGTCTGTGCTCTGACTGGGAGCTGGCACCTGTATGCTGTGTGAGGTGACTGCAGGATGGGGCAGTGGCTCTCAGCTTGGTGGGCTGCCCAGGGGAGGACCCAACTACAGAAAGGACTGAGCTTGGGCTGTAAGTCTGTGCTGCCAACTGCAAGGCTTTCCCTGAAGCCTTCTTCGGGCTGAGCTTGTGAGGACAAGCCCACAAAGGGAAGGAGGAGGAAGCTGGCAGGGCATGATCCTCCACAGCAATGCCTCTTTTTCCAACAGACGCTTCATGAATCCATTCTGAGGCCCCTCTACTTGGCTGCCCACGTCAGTGCCACTGTCCAGCCTTGCCCTCCAATCTCACCAGGGAATGTGGCCATGTTTCTATTCATGTCCTTGGGAGCCCGCGTGGAGAAATGGAACTATTAGCATTTGAGAAATCTGTACTTTTACGAAAGCTATTTTGGGAAGTGATGAATTCAAGGGACAAAACCCCCCAATTTAGAATTCACACCTAATAATAACAACGAAATAGCTGAATGCCAACACATTGTTGTTATGCAATGCCAAATTACTTTTCCAAAATGCCTAGTCCTCTCTACGTTGCTAATTTCAGTCTTAGCATTTTGGCTCTCCCAAGAGGATTTATTAAAGGAGCAAATATCATGAAACCATCCAGCAAGATCAAAATCATCATTTGTGGGTTCTGTAAATTTCACAGAATAAAATTATTTGGGACAATTTAAAATTTCACCATTTAGATAATTAAGAGGTAAAATCTATTGCATTTGCTCCTCAGAGATTTTATGTCAGGTCTGAACTCGCCTGGCTCAGTAACAATTCCCAGGTGAGTGCCTCCTTTGGGCCAAACACTTGATGCACAATCTCTGATCTTACAATGATCCTGCAGAACAGATATCTTCATTCCCATTTTACAGACGAGGCAGTCGAGGTTCAGAGAGATTGAGCAGCAAGCCAGCATCTCCTACGTGGGAAACCCCGTTCCATGTGACTGCAGCCAACTCCTGACTGAGGCCATGCTGGGATTCCAATCTCAGCACTGTAGATTGGATGCAACGAACTCTGGGTCCCTTCCAACCCCGAGAACCCCTTTTCCATGAAGTTATATGTACCCAGAACTTTCGTCACTTGCCCCCATCTACAGTGCACACGACGGCTTCTGCTTTGAAAAGCCAGAGTCTGGCCTCTGTCAGGGCCTCCAGGCAAAGAGACGCTTTGAAGCAGAAAGGGCCCAAACACTGTTCCAGTCGGTGTGGCCACCAGGCCAGGGCCGAAGCTGGGGTGGTCCCTTCCGTGCTCAGATGTGGCTGACTGACCCACTTTCTGCTTTTCCTGGGTACCTGGACCCCTGTTCCCCATCCTGCGCCTGCTGTGGCTGGCTTTGCTCCCTCCTACCTCTGATGGTTCCAAGTCCCCATTTGTTTAAGGGCACTGCAAAGGGGCAAGAATTCTCATATTGCCACAACTGCTTCTTTCTAATTCCACATCTGGGCAGGTGTTTGGATGACCTCGTGGTCCCCTCCAGATGGCCTTTTAGAGACGGTCCATCTTCTCATGCCAGGTCTAACTCTACCCACCCCTTGCTAACAGCCTTCCCCCGCCCCCGGCCAGGAAAGGGGCGTTATTATTCTGATCAGTCACATTTTCCTTGTGGGCAGCATCACTGTGCTAGAAGTGCCAGCCATGCTCTGCCCCTTCTCTCGTTTTCACTCCCAGTGGCGGGTTATTGACCCCCTACCTGCCCCGACCCCCAGCCATCCTAGGTAACAGGGGCAACTTGCTTCTAGTGTCGGCGCCTCGCCCACCTAGCTCTGACTCAGGAGCCCCATGTTTAGGGATTGTGGGGCTCAGGTGTTAATAAAGTGGGACTGTGTCTCCTTTTGTTAAACCCCTGTGTGGGTTAACTTGTGTCTCCCCAAAATTCATATGTTCAAGGCTTAACCTTGAACCAGTACCTCACCATGTGACCGTATTTGGAAATACAGTCGTTGAAGACGTAATTAGTTAAGATGAGGTCACATTGGAGAAGGGTGGGCCCCTAATCCCAGATGACTGGGGTCCTCATACAAAGTGGACGTTTGGATACAGACGCACAGAGGGAGAACGCCGTGTGACGACGAAGGCAGAGATGAGGTGACGCGTCTACAAGCCAAAGAATGCCAAATATTGCCAGCGAACCCCCGGAAGCCAGGACGGAGTCTTGGAACACATTCTCCCTCACAGGCCTCAGAAGGACCCAGCCCTGCCAACACCTTGGTGTTGGACTTCCAGCCTCCAGAACTGGGAGACAATCCATTTCTGTGGCTTAAGCCACTCAGCTGGTGGTTGGTTACGGCAGTGCTGTAAAGCTAATACACACCCAGTAAGGAAGCCTATGGGGACGTAGGGGGTTGTTAGGCAGGATTTGGTTGTTCGTGGGTCCCTGGTCACAACAACATCAAAATGGCACCGAACCTGCACCCCATTCCCGGAGCCCCGTCTGTATCGAGGACCACCCTGGAGTCTGCGGAAGCATTAGCAGCCCTGGAGCACCGCCCCGCCCCTGCCTGGCATTCCGGAAGCAGAGCTTTTTCCCCTCAAGCATGGCTCCCCGCACCCTGCCCCTGCCCTTCCATTAAGCACCAAGGTGACTTTCCCTGTACTGCCCGGGGCACGAACTGGGTATGAACCCTGCCATTAGGCTCCGTTCAGAGAGAAACATTTATGCTTCTGTGCTCAAAAGGCACACCTGCCTGCCCCCCACAGCCTGAGACAGCTCCCCCACGTGAATGCCCTGGGGGGGAGGAGAGAGGGGGGGGGGGGGGGGGGGGGGGGGGGGGGGAGAGGATGGGGGGAGGAGAGAGGGCAAGAGTCTGCTTTTTCAAGCATTTCAGGTGATTTCAATGCAGGCAGTTCAGAGACAAGCTGTGAGCACCTGGGGGAGTCTGGGCAGTGTGTGGGGAGGTGGAGGGGAGGAGGGGGGGAGGGGGGGGGGGGGGGGAGGGAGTGTTGAGGGGGATGGGGAAGTGGGACATGGGAAATGCTGCGGGGTGGAGGGTCTGTTAACAAATCAGAAGCAAAGCACAGAGATGGGTGTTTTCTGACTGAAGATGAGGCACAGAGCAGATACCTGAGGATTACCCCTCAGTCCTAGGCACCTGGCCCCAGCACTGCGTCACGTTGCTCTGCATTTGTCAGAGAGACTTTTCAGGGAGCCACGCTCCTTTCTCTTGGCAGGAAGCCCTCTGATCTGACCACTGGCAGGTCCGTGTACTGGCTGTCACAACAGAGGGCTGATGAGGCCAGGAAGCCTGCCCCTCTTGTTCCTTACCCGACAGGGACCTCTCATGCCCACCCAGCTACCTGGCAGACCTGGTCCTGGAGGGAGAATGGGGGTACCTTTGCCAGAACTCCAAGGCATTCTCTGAACCCCAGAGAGACCAATGTCTTGACCCTGCTGGACAATGAGCATCTCCAAGGAAACCCAGTTCTGGGCTGAGAACAGGACCAGTAACACCAGCAGCCCCGAGCCAGCCCCTCCTCTGCGCCCCCAGGGGCTCAGTCCTTGATAACGGTTCACAAGCACTGTCTCAACCCCCAGGACGGTGTTCTCCATGCTGTACAAAGGAGGAACCAGGCAAAGCGACGTGCCAAGGCCACATGGCCTGAACGCAGAAGAACCAGGATTTGAACCCTGGTCTGCGGGCACCAGTGACCACGTGCCTCCCCTACCACGTACCTCCTTGACTTGGACCTTGACTTTCAATTCTTGAATTTAAAGTCATAAATTAGCACCCTCTCTTTACTCTTCCACGCCTCCATCGTCTCTCCTCTCTCCCCACTCTCCCCCCCCCCCCCCCACCCCACACACATACACACTGCCCACCAAATGCAACACAGGCCACAGGACATTCTTTGGGGAGCCAGCCCAATGTCTCACCAAGACTTCTGGAGAATTTGGTCTGCATATTTGAAGGCCTGTAAGTAACACATTGACGCTTTAATTTTTCTTGAGACGTTATAATGGAAAAGGCATCTTATTAATAGAATATTAGCATTGAAGAGCCACCGGCATATTAAACCTCTCTCCCATCTACGTAATTCCGTGACTTTGAGAAGCCACGATAACGGTGCTGTCAGATCTACAAATGCCTCAGAGGCCCACTCCGACAACTTGGGACAACCATAATTATTCGTAAGCCTGTATTGCCGCAGAGATAATAGTCTTACAAGTGCTACTAGACATGTGAATCTTAATTCAGAAAATATTTAATTAGAGCTTTTGGGTGAGAATGTGTTGCAGATCTTCAGACGCTGCTCAAGCTCTCTGGAGAGAGTCAGATGTGACGCACCAGGGCTTTGAGGACATGGCAGCCAATGTGGCTGTGACTAGAAGGTGGTGACTCCTATTAACAGTGAAGGTGGAAGTTTCCCATGGTCATCCGACATGTCCCAACATGCAGGTGCAGGCGCTCTTTGACTGCTGGGTGCCGTTGGTGAAGCCATCTTTTGGAGGGTTCTTTCTTGCGTGGTCAGCACTGTACCACCCAAGACTGCTGATGGCTCCAGCCACCAGGGCCAGCAGCCTCTGGGCCCCACTCCAGGTCTACACAAGCTGCTGTCAGCCAGGTAGGAGAGCAGAGGTGACTCCACGAGAACCCATCACTTCTTCTAGTGAAAGGATTCACATGCCTTTACCCAGAGGAGTCTGGGTGCTCTGTCTGGGTTCATGCCAAGATGCTCTGGCAGAGGAAGTTGGATCAAAAACCTATGGATGACATCTCTGTATTTGCAGTGCCCGCCCCCCAGGCTTTGGAGATGGAGGGTGGCTGCAAGGCTAAATTACTGCCAATAAGCCTGACGTTGACCTTGAACCCTTGGTTCTGCCAGTTGCTACTCCTATGTGCTTGGGTGACTCATCTCACTTCTCTGAACCCTCTGAGATGAGGATTCTAGCACTTACCTGTATGTGTGGTGCTGTACATATGAGAGAGCCGTATGAGGCACAATCAGGTACTTCCTAGGTGCATTACAGGCGTCCAGTAAGTGACAGGTGCAGTTATAAAGACTTCATGTTCTCCAGTAAGGGAAGCTTGAGAACCTATTTGAAGACTTGACTAGTTTTGACCCGAGAATGATGCTCCCCTTGCTGAGGAAGTTCTCAGACAGATGAGAATAAACTGTGGACACAGAGAAGGGACACCCTCCCAGCTGGCCGGATCTTCTCGATTAACTCAAAGGGGTGGCATATGTCACAGCAGAAGCCACTTCTCTTCCTCAAGGTTCCGATTCTGCCAGCTCCCAGGGTTCCCCGCAGCTGTCCTGACATTAACACACACTCTTGCACACGTCTCCGTTTATACGGCTTGAATGGGTTGGAAGCAGAAAGGCGGGTTGCCTGGGTAGAGACAGTCACTGTGGAGTCGTGGGAAATATTAGTTTCTGTGCTGACAGCTCAATGAGGGGTTTAAGTGACACTTGAACAACTTGACTCATTCATTTCAGAAACTGCAGCTTTCTGGTTCTAAGCGGGTTGTGGCACAAAGTGCCTCCCTGCCTCCTTCTGGGAGGAAAGTGTGAACCTGCGTGCTCTCAGAGGAGAAGCAGAGGGGAGCAGCGTGGGGGCCCCACGCACGGGCCCGGCTGGAACCCCAGCTGAGTCACTTACTGGACTGGGCAAGGCTGGCACCTACCCGAGCCTCAGTATCCTCATCTTTAAAAGGAGGATATTATCCAGGTCTGGAGGGTGATACAACGTCCGGCACAGAGTAGGGACTTACAGGATTGGTTTAGGAGACAGAGCTTGTTCTAATTCTCTCTGAATTCTACAGGATGGGCCTGTTGCTGCCTCAGTGGCTCTGAATTTTGTTTCTATGGACAGGAAGGAGGCAAAGAATGATGAGGTGGCACTGCATCCAGGGGAGTCCCCGGGGTGCCTGGTGGCTGTCCAAGGCTCAGCTCAGGCTGCCTGGTTCCCTGTGCCTTGCTAGCCAAATGACCTGTGCAAGCCCTTCCCTCTCTGAGCCTCAGCTCCCCATCTGCAGAGGGTAGCTTACACGGCTGGCCCAGCCTGTGCCCTGGCGCCACTGTAGGGGCAAGGAGGATAACAGGAGCAAGCTGTAAAGTCCCCCAGAAGGCAGAGCCATGTCAGGTCCAGCTAACCTGGACACACTTCTCAGCTCCCACAAGCCCACCTCTACCCCACATGCTGCCTCCTGGTGCTCATTAACCCTTTCTAGGCCAGGAGCCCTACACCTCAGGGACCTCATCGTCTAGGTTGCCTCTTTAGGGCCCAGATTGCACAGAGCTCAGTTCACCTGAACTATCATCACTGAACACTGGCAGGTTGGAGGGACACTGCTGAGGGGCAGCCAGCTGGCGTGAATCCAGGGGTACATGTGATAGTTAATTTCATGTCAACATGACCGGCCCCTGGGTGCCCAGATGAAACACTCTGGGCGTGTCCGTGAGGGTGTTTCCGGATGAGCTTGGTATTGAGTCAGTGGGCTGAGCACAGCAGACTGCCCTCCCTAGTTGGGTGGGCACCACCCAGTCTCTAGAGGACCTGAACAGAACAAGAGTTGGAGGAAGGAGGAATTCGCCCCCGTTTCTCCTGCTTCTGATTGAGCTGCACGTCTCATCTCACCTTCTCCAGCCCTTGGACCAGGACTTACACCATCAGCTCCCTGTTCTCTGGCCTGCAGATTCAAACTGAGTTATACCACCAGCTTTCCTGGGGCTGCGGGGCTGCAGCTTGCAGATGGCAGATCGTGGGACTTCTCAGCCTTCCTCTCTCTCTCTCCATATATATTTATATACGGCGGAAGGAGGTCAGGGAGTAACCTTTGTGTGCCAGAGGCTTTAATGCCACAGCCACAGACCTGAGCGAGCAAGCAGGACAGGGTTGGCCTCTACAAAGACCCACTGGACCTTTTTGAGAGCTTGAAGAGCCAGCAGAGAGCCCACTGAGGTTGGAGGCCCAGCCACACCACCGACTCAGAGTGTGACTCTGGGCAATTCAACCGCCCCTCCCGACCCAGTCCTCAGTTTCTTCATTGGTAAAATGGGTGTGTGTATGTGCACTAGAGCTGCGGTTCTCAACACCGTTCACGGTTAGAATCCCCTGGGAGATTTTAAAATCCCCACTGCCAGGCCCCACACCCGGAGAGTCTAACGTAACTGGTCAAGTGTGAGGTCCAGGTATGGTTTTGGGTTTAAAACTCTCCAGGTGATGCTAATGTGAAGCCAATTTAGCAAACCACTGCACCAGATTAGGAATTAAAAACCACACAGCATCATCTCATCTCCTTGGGCAGGAAAGCATCCCAGTCATTCATAGCATCTTCCACTAATCCCAGCCTGGCTTCAGAATCCCCCTCAATACGTGCTCTGGCAATGGATTCCAGTCGCCCTGCAGGGTGCAGCCAGCTCATCCTCCCTGGATGAGGTGATCGCTAAGGAACCTTCCACTTCTAAAACCCACAGCTCTAGGTTCTCCCTAAAAATCATTTCCTACAAGAAACTAAATCCTCAACTACATTTCCAGAGCAGAGTCTGTCTTCAGCTTCATCTGAGACTGGGGTAGTCATGTCCACCAGCTTGAGAAGAACGCTGAAGAGTCAGTCGCCACCAGAAGTGTTGGTGACCCCGATCCCAGTGTTGGTGACAATAGGATAGGCTGTGCTGAGTGCCTTGTGTGGATTCTTTTATGTATTCCTTACCAGAGGTTGATTTCTCCCCACCATCAATGTGTGGTTCCTAGCCCTGACTCAGAGTAAGATGGGACATTTTGGGAGAGGCTCCTTGGAGCTCGGTGTCAGAGCAAATCCACCCCTCCCCTCCCTTGCCTGGCAGCTCTGATGCCCTGGCAGTGGAAGTGTAGCTCTGATGGAATCCTGACCATGATCAGCACACACTTGGAGCACAGAGGGCCCTCTGTGGGCAATGAGCAACTTCACACATGCCCATCTCCCTGGGGTGAGCCTCTCTGGGCTCCCAGCTACCGTAAAGACTAGGCACCTCCTCAGAATCTCTTCTCCTGTCAATCATGGAAGGGGTATGGGGCAGGGAGGCAGACAGCGGGAAGTGGTTCTAAGAGATTGTAATTTCAGGGGGACTGACCCTGAGGAACTGCCGGCCACAAACTCCCCTCCCTGCCACCCAGTGCTGGGGCCTGATGTCTCCCCTTCAGGCCCTCTGAGGGCCCCTGCCTCCACACACACAGCCTCGCAGAGGAAGACACTGATTTGGCTGCTCCCTGTCTGCTCCTGGATAAACTCTGACACTGAGTGGGATGCTGGGCAGGGAAGGAAGCGAGCGAGGAAGTTCTGAGCACCCTCGTAGGGTGGTTGGCATGGCGATCCCGTGGGTTCCTGGTCCATGAAGGATGACATGGGTGGCTGAAGGCCAAGGGAAAGAGGGAGCTGGGAGCAAGGGCATCAGCACAGCTCACACCCCAGACTTCCCTGATTTCAGGCCAGCACCGTCCAACAGGAGGATGCAGGCCACAGGTAGGGAAAGAAACAGGTGACATTAATTTGAATTACATATTTTATTTAACCCAACATATCCAAGATATCACCACTTCACTATGCAATTGATATAAAAGTACTAATTATGTACGTATTTTTTGTCATGCTCAGCCTTGGAAACCCGGTGTGCATTTTACACCTAGAGCACATCTCAGTTCGGACAGGCCATGTTCAGGTGCTCCAAAGGGACCTGTCGCTGGTGGCTCCCACTCAGGACTCTAGACTTGGCTCGTGCTGTCCCTTCCACTTGGATTGCACCCCCTGCAGAGCCAAGCCCACTTCGTAAGGCTGGGCCAGGAAGCCCCAGCCAGAAGAGCTGACTCCTGCCTTGGAACTCTTGGACCCTGTCCGTCCTGAGTGACATGACATGATGTTCCATCCCGGAGAGATGGATGTATCTACTGGGTCAGTGTCCCCCTCAGAGGGCGTCTCCTGCAGGACCTCACCAATCCATGCCTCCTCTGAAGGGTATAAATCTCCACACAGAGAAGGTGCTGGAGAAACGTGTGCTGAAATGATATGCAATGAGGGTCTGTTTGCATATTTTATGAGGTTTGCTTAGCATGCTTCCTTGGTCAATATAGGAAAGCAGAGGCAGGAGCTGGGTGGGGGGGTGGCAGTGGGGCGAGCGGTGGTATCACCAGAACCAAATTTTGTATTTATGACGTTGACTGGGGGTAGCCTTTTCTCTTTAATAAGTTGCCACTCATCTCCATAAAAGACAAATAGTTTTGTGAACGTTTTTAAAACTCAAAATGCATCAAATCCATTTGGAGGGAACATACTAGTCGTGAAACTACCGTTAATTTTACTCAAACATTATTTTCTGGGCACCATCAGAGAGAACGGAGCTTTAATCCAAAAAAAAAGAAAATTTCATTGGGAAATGAGATTAAGCCAGAGAAAAATCCAACAGTTTAAAGTTGGAGCCACATTCTCCTCTGAGGGTTCAAGTTCACCTCATTAGCACACAGCTCCCTTCACTGTGGGCTCTAAGAAGGGGAGTGTCTGCACGCCCTCCCTTCCCAGGGCATCTTTCTTCACAGGATTTAATCCCCTCCACTTCATGCGCCAGCCAGTCCCCGGGCCCAGCACCGTGGGTGGTGCTGTGAATATCAGAACGGGGGCGCTGACTGCAGACATCATCCTCGCCAGGCCTGTGCGACATGCTCTCCGTGCTCAACGCCCTTTAACCCTCACAACAACCCTAAGAGGCAGGCATTGCTCCGTTCTGGTTTACAGATGAGAGGCTGGAGGCTCAGAGAGGTGACATCACTGGCCAAGGTCACACAGCAGGAAAGAGTGGAGCTGGGGTTTGAACCTGGGTGGGCACGCTCCAGAGCCCGTGCTGGTAACCACTCTGCTGCCCCACCCTTGGAGAGCAGTGGAGGCCCACTCTCCTTTGTTTCCATGCCTCGGCTTTGTGTCCCGTGGAAAAGCCTGATCTATGCAAGCTCCAGCATCCTGGCTGGATGTGGCGGGCCTAGACCAGAGATTCTCAACCAAGGGTGATTCTGGTCCCCAGGGGACACTTGGCAGTGTCTGGAGACATTTTTAGTTGTTAAAACTGGGGAACAGGCAGGGAGAGTGGTGCTGTTGGCGGGTAGTGTGTAGAAGACAGGGGTGCTGCTAACATCGTACAACGCACCGGACAGCCCCGCCACAAAGAATGAGGCCACACAAAATGGCCATAGTGCTGAGGTCTGGTGGACAATTCGAGAAGGAAGAACTGATGGCTCTGCTCTGCCCAGGTCAGACCCATCCAGAGACCTACAGACAGTTGTAGGTCCTACGCTTAAAGCGAGATGTAGGCCCATTAGGTCTCCCCCAGAATGGGTGGTGTGCCACTAAAAACAGTGGAAGACACTCTGGGGCTGTGCTGTCTGGAGAAGAGAAAGTGGGGCTGCTGCGGGGGAGCCAGGCTCGCTGTCTAAAATCGGCAGGGCCCCTGGGAGTAGAGGACAGACGTTCTCCTGTGAAGCAGAAAGCAGGATTGGGAGTGTGGCTGGAGCTACAGGGAGCCAGGCTTCAGCTCAGTAGGACAGACAGGGAGATACATGGAGACCTGGCCACGGTGGGCTCCTCCTCCCCCTGGGGCTTGTGAGCTGTCTCTGGGGACAGTGAGGCAGGGGGTCCCCTCTAGGTCCCTGCCAGCTCTTTGTCTCTCTCACGCATACACGCAAAACTTTGCACAGATCCTACTTCCCAAGCTCAACATCTACCTGCTCATAGAAACTCAAAATCTCTTTTTATTGTCAGCTTCCAAAATACTTAAGCCAGTTTGCATGTAAAATTGTGGAGCTTTCCTTTCCCTTCAGTCCATGAAACTGATTGGGTGATATATTTTTTTTCTCCAGCTGAAACGCGGGGGAGATTCTGCAGCTGGAGCAGTTGGCTTTTGGCATGCACAGCCCTGAGGCCAGCGCACTGCAACCTCGGCTGGCATGGGGGGTTGGGGATTGGGAGGCGAGAACGTGACAAACTGACAATGCCTGGACTAACAGTGGGAGGTCCCCGGGGCCACAGGACAGGCGAGCCCACCTGGCTGGGCACAGAGCGTGCTCCCTGCTCCCTGAGCAGATGGCATGAGGCCCTGCTGTTGAGTAGGGTGTCTACACTACAGGCAGTGGCCAGTAGGAACCCAACCACCACCGGATATTTTCCTCTGTCTTCTCTCCCCTTTCCTTTCCTTTCGGGCCTCCAGGGGCTGGGCCCAGGATAAAGGGTCCGAATGATGTGATTTGGAAATCAAGTGGGAGAGACTTTCACAACTCTTTCGGTTCTGAGTCTAATCCAAAAGAATTAGAGGCTGAAGAGAAAAAGTCCGCGCCCTCCTTCTCACCACGCTGGTCAAGTTCACTCCTGCCTCCCAACACACCCTCTGGAGATAACTTGTGGCCAATAGAGGCCGGCGAGCTCACGGCTGCCGGTCAGGCTCACCTGGTGATCACGTAGGGGGCAAAGCACACGAGGAAGGTCCCGATGAAGGTGCTGATCTTCTTGGTGGCGCGCTGCCGCCTCCTCTTCTGTTCCTCCAGACAGCGTTCCCGCACACTGCGCGTGAGAGAGGGGAGAAGGTGACTCAGGGCGGGCCTTTCCGGGTCACAGTGCGTTCCCTCTTCACAGACACAGGCAGCTGCCTCGAGTGGAGGCTCTGGGCTGTGGAGCCAGAGAGACCTGAGGTCACGTCTTGGCTGTAGCTGCGTGACTTTGGGCACCCTGTGCGACATCGCTGAGCCTCAGGGTCTTATCCGTAAAATGTGGATAGTGATATAATAAAATGCTGCAAAGGGCTGTTTTGAGATTCAAACGCCTGAAGCACACAGATGCATGAAACGCATTCAGTGCATAAGGCACATCAAGCAATTAGGGCAGAGCCCAAGTGCAAAGCAATATAAATTCTTCTTATCACTACTTATAGCCTTCATTGATCACCTGCCAGCCCCGAGTCCACGGTCCCTAAGTACTCTAATTCTTATCTTTACCACAATTGATCCTGCCAGGTGCACATTACCTGCCGCGTGCGTTTTACCCGCCACGTGTGTTTTACCTGCCCTGTTTTACAATGAAGACCACAAGCTGTGTGAGGCTAAATGATTTGCTCAGCTGGTAAGTGGAGGTGGGATTTGAACCCACGTGGGTGTGACGCAAAGCCGGTTCTTTCCACCTGGGGCAGCCTGGACTCTGCGTGCACAGTGTGGCCCGGGGCCACCTTCCTCCACATCTTCAGCCCCATGTCTTCTATCCCAAACCTCAGCCCTGCCTGGAGCTACAGACCCCACTTTGTGGGGTCACTGAGGGAGAAATCACTTGATTCCTTGGGACACCAAGTTCGGTGAAGCTAAGGGACTGCCAAGTCCCTGGGGAATCGGGGACACAGCCTCGAGGATGGAATCAGGAGCCGGCTGCCTATGCCTCTAACCACACCGTTTCTGACTTCACTTTGCACCAGGACCTTTCGAGAACTTACATCTCACGCCAGCTCAGAGGAGTGGTTCCTGCAGCCCATCTCCCGCAGCCACAGAGACATGCACGGGCAGCAGCGGGTCCGTGCAACACCACAGTCGAGGAGCGTGGAGAGGCAAGCCCGGCCAGAAGGTCTCACATGCTCCATCCCACGGGGCCCAATGTGGGCACGTGTCTCTACTATTTACTTTTAAAATAAATCACATGATCCCAAAAACGAACAGGGAGGAAGACTGTGGACAGAGCTGCCCAGCAAGTGAAGATAACTTGACAAAGCCAGGCCTGGGCTGCGGTGCCCTGGCTCCAAAAATAGGCCAGTCTGCTCAACGAAAGCAAGGAGTAGAGAGAATATTCATGAGCCAGGTCCGTGCGCAGCGTTAATGCCAGGGCAGCCTCCCCTTCCTTCTACAAGAACCATCATCTTAGTACTTACCCAAAACTCTTCTTCATCAGATTTCTGATCACAGAGGGACAATTCCACATTAGTTTGGATTGAAGGCCCTGAAATTCTTGCAGGATTTTTTTTCCCCTGGACTTGTGCCCTTCCCAGCTAGCTGGGGTCCTCATGCCCTTAGGGCATCATCTTATCCAGAGATTCTGAAGAATGCAGCCCGGGGGAGGGGCGGAGTCAGAAAGGTGACTTTGCCTAAGGTCACACAGCAAGAGCCATGGTAAATCTCCTCACCTCATTCACACTGATTTGTGCAGTCTTCCACCAAAGTCCCCCCACTCTTGTGACAGAGGCAGGATATGGCTGGGCACGGAGAAAACACCTAAGTCCTCACCCCGGAGGTCTGGGTGCAGGGAGGTGACCAACTCATCTTGCTTTGCTCGACATTGTCCTGGATTTAAAATTCAGGGTCCCGCATCCTAGGAGCCTTCTCTATCCCGGGACAATGGTCACCCCCGGGTGCAGCGTGTTTAGCACATTCTTCACAAGACAGGCCTGTTTATTTTAATATTAAAATATTTCCCCTAAAACTTTCAGTGCAATTGAGTGGAGAATTGCTGGAGATTTGGGACACGAGCTGGGTGTCCTGAGCCACCATGGTGCACTAACCCCATGAGAGTGGAGTATTCTGGCCATCCCCTACAATATGAGCACCAAATTCATACAAATGACTTATCAAGGGTGCCCCAAAGAAACTGGTGGTGGTACTGGGGCCAGGCCCTCCTCTAATCTTTTACCCTGACAATTTTGTCTGTTTCTCAGATGCTTTAGAATAACCCAGATGAGTGAAAGAGCTCTGGTTTAGCTGTCCTAGTCCCGGTTCTGCCCTCATAGCTGTGTGGCCTTGGGGAAGTCACTCAACCTCTCTGAACCTGGTTCCTCATTTATCCCATGGGGATTTCATAATAGCTGTAACTAGAGCTACTGTTTATCAGGGACGGAAATGACTCACCAGCTACCAAGCTCGGGAGGAGTGAGGAGCTTCCTCTGGCCCCCTAAGGAGGGACTTGAGTCCCCACTGAAGGGCTGAGAACCCAGCTGTACCCCCCTCACCCTTCCACACCAGATAATATTCCCCTAAAGACCTGAGGAATATAAAAACAGAAGCTGGTAAACGCTTTGAGGCCTTCAGAAGGGCGAACAGAAATATTTCAGTGACTCTAAAGGAATATAATGGACACTGTTCAGGCTGGAATGATCAGTGTCACTCTCTCTGCTGTAAAAATATACGGGAAATTAATTTTATTTGTTCTTACAAGGCTTTGTGCAGCAAGGGAAAAATTAAATAGCAAGCACTCTGCAGATGCATTATTTCTTTGGGTGCCTGTAGTTTTAAACTCAACGTCTTACACCCAGAAAATACCCAATAGGTGTATGTTGTATGAATTAATGAACAACCTTGAAAAACCATCTTAGCAGGGGCTGGCCTGATGGCATGGTGGTTAAGTTTGCACACTCCGCTTCAGTGGCCCGGGGTTCGTGGGTTCAGATCCCCGGCGTGGACCTAGCACTGCTCGTCAAGCCACGCTGTGGCATGATCACACGTAAAATAGAGGAAGATTGGCACAGATGTTAGCTCAGTGACAATCTGCCTCACAAAAACAAAAACAAGAACCAAAAAATCTTAGGAAAATTACAACTCAATCATTTTTTTTAAGTGGCCTTCTCAAAAGAGATGATACTAAAAATCTGTTCTAAAACAGATTTTTAACAATGGGCCTTAAAAACCTTGAGCCTATCAGACAAGGCCAGGCTTGTCAATGGATGTGAGGCCATGAAAGCTTCCACTGGCCTGAGTCCTTTCTTGTGAATAGTGTAGTGGTTAATCATGCAATGCCAGAGCCGGACTTCTGGGTTCAAATCCAGGCTTCACCACTTAATTGCTGTAGGGCCTTGGGCAAGTTACACAGCCTCTCTGTGCATCTGCTTTCTCATCTCTAAAATGAGGGTAATAAGAGAACCTACCTCATAGGGTCCTATTAAGGTTAACTAACACCCAAAAAGTACCTAGGACAGTGCCTGGCTTATAGTAACCACGCAATAAATGCTAAATGATTACTATTCATTCAACTTACATTTGTTGGACAATAACTATGTTCCAGCACTACCTTGAACCCCAAAACCACAGGGTTCTCTCCCACTGCAAGAGTTCTCTTCCTTTCCTGTGCATTTACGAGAGACAGAGAGAGAGAGAGAGAAAGCTGTCACCAGGGCTGGTGCCAGAGGAGCTCTGAGCTTGGGTCTGGACTCTCATGCTGGCTCCGTGACCCTCTCTGGGCCTCCAAGCACTCTGCCAATGCAGTTTCCTAATCTTAACCGCACCCGGCATGCCGTAGGAACACAGAGGGTGTCTGGAGTGGATGCTGTGCCTGGGGTTAACATCTGCGTGGACCTCGGCAGTTCTCCGCTCTGGGACAGATTGCCCAGACTCTACAGTCGTGTGGAGTGTGAGAGATCCTCTCACTCACCCAACCCAGCTCACAGATGGGGAAACAGGCTCCGAGAAGAGAGGGAGCTGCCCACTCAGAGAGTGGGGTGCAGGCGGGGTTAGCACCCCGTCACTGACTCCCAGTCTGGTGCTCCCAGCCAGGAACCACACGGCTGCTTCCCTGAACTCTCGCAAAAGAAGAGAATGATCCATCTTCCCTGGCGGGGGGCTCCCCTGATTTCCAGGTGAGAAGAAGGAGGCCTCAGGAATGAGGAGGGCAGGGCAGGCCCCCAGGCCTGAGGGAAGCAGTGCAACCCTCTCACTTAGCAACATTATTGTTTAAGCCCAGTAGGAGGGCAGCTTGCCGGCTCCCAGAACAACATAACAATAACATCACTTTGCACTTGCTGTCATTTTTTTCTCCACCATAGCTTTGTAAAACTGAGCTCCTTCAAATCTTGCGGCCCTGTGAGCTCTTATTTTCCTGATTTGCTGATGAGGACACTGAGGGCCAGAAAGGTGTATGCCATGCCCAAGGGGACAGGGGGTTCGGCACAGAACCAAGACCTGTTCCAGGTCTCTCGACTCCAAGATCTGGGGTGTTCCCCCGAGACCCCACTCCCATGATGGAATCACTGAGCAGTGAGCAAGCTGCGTCTGGCCACACTAACGCATTCTCTAGCTGTTCCTGGCCCTGGTGGGGGCAGCTGGGGTCCTCTGGCTCCCAGACAGAATCCACAGTGCAGAGGGCGAGAGCCTCAGAGCCCCCCAAGGCAACCTGGTCAGATACGTTCCCCCAGGGTCCGAGCGTGGAATGGTCTGTGAGAGGACACAGTTTCCTTGTGACAAAAAGAGATGGGCTCCCCAGCATTTTGACATGCGGGCTCAAAGAGAGGTTCCCCGGTAGGCTTCAGTGATAGCGCAGAGGGGATGGAGAATTCTGGAGTATCCGAAGTCAATAAATGGGACAGTCATGGCTAAAACGCAACGGGTCTGGATGCTGAAAGATCCCCAGATGTTTGGAGTCGGTCCTGAGCCATGCTCCGAGGACTCACAGAGCCATCCAGATTTGTTTTCTGGCTTTTAAGGGAAGGAAACAAAAGGCAAGAGAGCGAGCTGACGGATGGTTGAGCAGGGCCTTGAGCTTGGGGTCAGGACACTGGTGTGAGCAGTCCCGTCCTCAGGCCTGGCAAGAGAAGCCCCTGTCCTGGGCCCTGGACGTTGAGGGGCCCACACCTCTCCTCAAGAAATCAAGAGCCTATAGGGCTAAGGGGATGTGCCCACCCAGAGCCCACATCTCCCATTCTGGACCAAGCTCTGCATACCTGGAACATGGAATTCCTCGCCCAAATGCCCTGACGCTGCTGCCAGAACGTAAGCAGGCATCTTCCCCGGGCCCATCCTCCTGAGGGTGAACAATGTCATCTGTGTGCTTGGCAAGCACTGAGGGGTGGCATTGCTGAGCAACACCTGGATGCACAACCTGGATTGTCCACTTCGTGCAGGGGACACCCTAGCCTTTGTGCCGGGGAGAGCTGGTGGGGGCCGGGGCGAGGCAGGTGAGGCGGGGACTGCCTGCTTGCAGCCAGCTCAGCTCTCTCCACCATGCGCAAGGCTGAACCCCAAGGAGCCTGAGAAATTCTAAATTTGAATCCAGCCTTGCAAAGAGTTATAAATACACATTTGTCAAGGTAGGAGGATAGAACATATTTCATTTAACAGTTTGTAAGCTTAGTTTAGAACTTCTAAACATTTCTAGAGATGGTTGTGAGCCTCCGTCTGCACTATCGCCCCGTCCGCAAACCTCAGGCGCGGACCCGGCGTGAGTCTCGGCTTGAGCCACATTCTGGATCTGTTAAATCTGGCAAGTGCTCCCTTTCCTGCATCTCCCAGCTTCCTCATCTGCGAAATCAGGGGCATAGGGAGGTTATCGCTACGGGTCCTTCCGTCTACAGATATGCCACAGTTCTGACGCTCTCAGAAGCCCTCGCCTGCAAGGGTGAGTGTGCTTCACCAGCACGCTACCCTGGGAAATCGTTAACCTGCGCCGGCGAGCGGGGCCCTCCGCTGCCCTGGGAGAGCAGGCCGCCGCGTCCACGGCCCAACTCCCCATCTGTGTCTCCACGTCAGGGGAGACCCCAAGTCACTGGTGGCCCCAGGAGAGGATCTGGCTATAACTGGTCCAGAGCTGTGGTTTGGGAGGACTGAACCGAGCAAGCTAGCAATTGGAGGACCAGGTAATAAACATCAGGAATTCCAAGCTTTATGAATGTAGTAACTCGAGAAACCGCCATGGAAAGGCAGGAGTGGGGAAGGTCTCTCGGGGCCCCTGGTCTTTCGGTGGTATTGCAGCAAAGGAGTCCAGCCTGCCACTCGCCCCGTTAAACACTGTGGGAAGGGCAGACACCACCAGGGAGCTTCCTGACAGATGCCACCCTGGGCCTCCAGGAACTCAAAAAGTGTCCCTTTTAATTAAGTCCCAGGAGACTATTAACATGGTGGCTGTCAACTAAAACTCCCAGTGAACAAAGACCCCCACCTGCCGCCCTGGCTGTCCAGATAAGGAAGCCTGGCTTCTGCCGATCAGGGACTGGCACCCCCAGGAGTCCCCAGCTCTCAGCACCAACCTGGCCCAGGAGGCTCGGTGATCTTCCTGGAGCCTTAGTGCCTAAGGTTTGAGGGCTCGAGGGGCAGCTCCCCTGAGCTGGCTCTGCAGCTTCTCATTTGTGGGGAGGGAGAGTTTGGAGCTGCTTAAAAGAAGCCCGTGGATCAGCTGTCAGGGAGCTGGTGCCCTCCTGTGTGGCCCATTGCCCACATTCTCACTCTGCAGACTGACCCCACAGAGAAAGGCAGGTCGTGTTCACTGAAGGGGCAGGGCCGTCACATCTGCCCGCTATTCCATTACCTCAGGCCAGCCCTCGGCCAGTGGGGCCTGTCTGAGCTGGCCGAAGGGAATCCTCGCCCCAGAAGCCCTTCCTCTCCCCAGTGCAGATTGACTCTGTTCTTTGGCCCGGCAGGGCCCCGTGGCACTGGGAGCAGGAGCTCCTCAAGCATCCTGGGCCTTTGAAGAGGTCAAGGCCGCCCCAGAGAGGAGCGGAGGAGAGAAGAGGGGACAAGAGGCCAGCAGAGCAGCTGCCTCTGCTCCTGGGACCCCGGGAACTCTCTGTAGTCCAGGAGAGGTTTGCAGAGTGGAGCCTGCCCTACCTCCTAAACAGGCTGAAAAGAAGCCACCGCCCCTCTTGTTCTGGAAGTTGGAGGAAGAGCAGGAACGGGGTTTGCACTCATCTAAATAAGAACTGATTCTTTTCCCAGCTCAGTCCCTCCTCCACTGTTAGACTCTCAGCGAGAGGGCCCACTATGGGAATCATTCAGGTCTCAGGGGATAAGCAACATTGCCTGCAGCTTCGAGAGCAGTCCAGTCACCCTCTGAATGCGCCTTCTAAAGGGAGGTCCTCCTGGAGGCCCTGGCTGACAGGAAGGGGAGCAGCTCTGCAACTGTGGCTGCAGCATATTCCCTTACATGACGATGCGCACTGTGCGGATACACGCAGAAAGCCAGACCGTGTCTTTGCATCAGTGTGCATGCACGCCACACCTGCGCCATGTGCTCCTGTGGTGACCTGTCTGCTAAACATGTGGGTGATATGTGAACACGTGGGACTGTGTGTGTGAAGCAGACACAATCACATGCATGGGTTCACATGCCGAGGTGTCTATGTGCTACAGGTCATTCACGTGTGCATATTGTAAGCACTTCTGTGAGAAAGATTCTGTGACTAGCAGCTTTGGTCCAGCACGTAATCACGAAGGGCCATTCTGAGGGGGAACAGTGAATACACACATGCAAGTCCTTATATGTGCAGACACAGTGAAGTTCATGGACTTTTCTTTTTATTGCTCAGGGGCAGGAAAAACTCAGAATTGAAGGAGCCCTAGCTCAGACAGACCTTGCTCAAACAGTCTCTGACAGACCAAAGGTCAGAAGCTTGCTTCTCCCTGGGGTTGAGGGGGTCTCACCCTAGGCCCAAGCTCCCTCTTGTGCTGTATGGATGCCAACCCCCCCTTATCTAGCTCTGGGCAACTGAGGAGGAGCCAGCCCTTCCCTAGGACAATGGGATATAAAACAACAACGTCCACAGAGACACCTCCAGCTCTTTCCCTCCTCACTTTCCTCTTCTTGTAAGGAAAGCTGAGGTGAGCTCAGGACACCTCAGCAAAGAGTTTCGCCCTTCTCTCCCTGAGAGGCTCTGGGGGATGGCAGGCGTTCCCAGAAGGGTACCTGCACCAGAACTGCCTGCTCTGAGCCGCCTTCCTGAGAAACAGCAGCCAGGTGAGGGGGGAGGTAGGGGGACAGGTTTTGTCCCGGGAGTCTCAGGGGTGACTCCCGCTGGGCTCCAGCACAGGCCAGTGCTGGCTAGGAAGGGCAGGAAGAGCCCCCAGTCCCCTCAGACCCCTTCAGATGCTCCTTTAAGGAGCCCAGAGGAAGGTATAGCCCAAGAACTCACACACACACAGGATCAGGAGACAGAGGCAGCGCAGACACTAGAGAAAGGCAAGACCCAGAGGAGCAGCAGGTCCTGCTTGGAGAGCTCTGAAGGAGCTCCCTAAGCATCCAGGCCAGGCTCTCCGGGCCTGATTAGAACCTTTTAAAGGCTTTAAGCAGCGAACAGAGATCACTGCCTTCCCATATGCTACTTAAAGTGAAAACTACAAGCACATAAAATAAGTATAAGAAGTCCAACAAAGTTCCGACTCTGTGATTTCTACCCTGATGCTTCAAAAAGCACATATATGGCTTCACTCACCTTTTTGGTGGCCCTGCTTTGCTGACGCTTTAAGCTCTTAAGACGGGCAGCATTGGCCCCTCCCCCCACCTCAATTATCTGGAGAGGAAACGGAGGCTCAGTGGAAAACGGGCTTGCCCAAGGCCGGACACTGGAGCGTGGGGGAGACAAGGACCCCTTCCCCCGACAAAGATCTCCTCCTGCCACCGAGTTCCTCCCCAGCTCTTCCCAGAGACCTCACCTGGGGCTCCCCTCACCTGGGGTGGATGTCCACGAGCAGCACAAGCGTCTGCATGGTGATCACGTCGATGCGCTTGCAGTGGAAGCGGGCCACCTTGAGCACCTTGAGGTATGTGCAGCAGAGCACGATGAAGGAGAGCAGGAAGCTGAGAGCGTGGAAGGCGCCCGTGAAGACGGCGAAGCGCAGGCGTTCGTCGGGACGCCGGCTGCACAGCGTGCACGACGCGTACAGCTGGTGGAAGCCGAGCCAGGACAGGGCGAGCGCGGCGGCTGGGAAGGTGAGCGCATGCAGCCACGTGTAGGCCACCATGAGCGCGGCGTCGCGGAGGCGCATCTTGGCGCGGTAGCTCAGCGGGAAGACCACGGCCACCCAGCGGTCGATGCTGAGCGCAGCCATGCTGAGCATGGAGTTGGTGGCCAGGAAGGTGTCGAGGAAGGCGGCCAGGCGGCACAGGCGGTCCCCGGCCGGCTGCCGCTGCGCCACGACGCCGGCCAGCGTGAGCGGCATGTTGACCACGGTGCACAGCAAGTTGCCGCACGTGAGGTTGAGGGTGAAGAGCGCCGGCGCCTGGCGGCGAATGTCGGCGCTGTGCAGGAGGCAGAGCAGCACCAGCGCGTTGGACAGCAGCGAGACGCCCATCGTGCCCACCAGCAGCCCCGCCAGGCCCGCGTCCCACGAGTTCATGGTGCGCGCCCGCCGCCGGCGCTCAGGGCCCGCAACCCGGCGCCGCCATGGCCAAGCCAGCCGCCGGCTCAGGCCCTCGGCGGGGCCGCCGCCCGCCGACCCCTGGCCCCCGCCGCCATGGCTCCCCGGAGGGCGCGCTGCCACCCCAGAGCCCCGCGCCACCTTCCGGGAAAGCGCCCGGGTGAGCCGCTGAACCGGGAGCTTTTAGCGCCCTCGGATCCTGGCTTGCAGGCGCCTGCGGCCCCCACCTTGCCTCCGCTTCCTCCTGCCCTCACCCCATCCCTCTAAGCTCTGCTGTCTCCGCGCCGCGCACCCTCCTGCTCCGTTGCTTTCTCTTCCTCCCCTTTCTCTGCTTGCTCTCGCTCGCTCTCCCTCCCTTCCTGCTCTCCCCTCCACTTTCTCTCTCTCCCTCTTTCTTCGTCTCTCTCTCCTCTGCCGTGCTTCTCTCTCCCACTGCTGTTCTCTCCGTCTGTCTCTCCCCCCCCCCCTTTTCTCCCCCCCCCCCCGCCTTGTTCTTCCTCCTCCTATTCTCTCTCTCTCTCCGGAATCTGGCTGCTTCTATCACAGAAATCCCCGCTGATGCACGCGCGCTCGCGCGCGCACACACACTCACACATACTCACACTCACACACACTCCTCCGGTGCAGGGTGATTGGCTCCTTGTAGCTCCCCCTCCCCCCTCCAAACCTCCCCTATGTGTGTCAAAGACAGGCTGAGTCAAGGAAGTCTGCCTGAGAAGGGGAGGGCTGCCTGGGCACCTTCACGCCTCAGTGCCACCCGTCCCAGCCTGAGCACCAGCCTGTCCAGACCTGGCCATGAAGGTCTGCTCCACCTGTCCCGGCTCAGCTTCTCAGGGCTAATGCTGCGCCCCCACCCCCACCTTCACCCCCGTCCCCCCGCAGGGCTGAGCTGGGGGAGCTCAGTTCGTTTTTCTAAGAGGGGAAGGAACCCACGTCTCTCCATCTGGCATGTCCAAGGGCCTGGCTCCAGGGCAGCTGCTGCACACTGGGGGCGCTCATTTCAACAGCATTCTCATCTGGGGGGACCCTGCTGGGGGGATGCTGAGACTTGTTATGATACCCCCTGGGTGTGTCAGGAGCCTGGAAAGGCCTTTATTTGACCCTGAGCACTCACAACTGCGCAGGCCTGTCTGTCCACAGCCAGCCTCTGCAGGGTCCTGGTGTGGCTGATCTGCAGCATTCTCGGCTTGAGTTCCAGCTGCTGCCGTCCGTCAGCTGCACACCATCTGCCCTGGGCCTGGTGAGGCAGCAAGTGCCAGTTCCTGAGGGACCTGAATGATAGAACGTGCCAAAGCTCTCCAGCAAAAAGGGCAGATGGTAGCTGGCATGGCGTGGTGGTGACCCAGGGACACTGGGCATGCAAGGTCTCAGCCTCCCCTCAGGAAAGTGTGCAGAGACTGTGGCTCTCTGTCCTTTTATCCAGACCCTGCGGAGAAGGTGTGTGGATTAGGGCTCCCTCCCCCACCTGAGAGCCTGCGATTGATCATTTCCCAACACACCACTGACTTTCCAGGACTCTGGGCAAGTTGTGGAACCTCGCTGAGCCTTGGTTTCCTTCTTTGCCTTTCAGAGCTCTGGTGAGCAATAGCTAAGATGATGCATGTGCAGAGATTTGCCTCTAAGAGGGGGAAACAAAACTGAATCCCAGCCACCTCCTCATCGCTTGGCCCCTCCTGTGGCCTACAGAATTCAGGACTGGATGCATGTGTTCATTAGATACTTGGTATGTGACGTCAGAGTGAGGCATTCTCCCGTGCATCTCCCCTGCTCCCAAAGACTCTGTCCCCACAAACAGCCCCTGGCATGAGATAGGTACCCACCTACTGTTTGTGGAGGAAATGAATCAACTAATACATTCTTGGGGGCACCACTAGATCCATGATTCTCACACTTTGGTGTTTATCAGACTCACTTGATAAACTTGCCGTGCTGGTTAAAGATTTAGATTCTGGGTCAGACTTCTGGGGTTTCCAAATCAGCTGGTCTGGGGATCTGCACTCATATTGGGCTCCTTAGGGGATGCCAGTGATGGTGGTCCATGACTGTGGACCCTCTGTGAGGAGTGGGCAGGTGGGCCACCTGAATGCCTACTCATCACTTGGGCGCATCCTTGGACAGTGGCCTGATGTTCTGGCCACTCGCTGAAGGGTCACGAGTGTGTGTGGGAAGCACAAAGTAAAGTGTTAACTAATACCCTCACAGTATGCTGGAGGTGACCAACCCGTCCAAACGTTATCACACTTTGTTTAACCCCTGCAACAATGACAAGGAGGAGAGCTTCTCTTCCACATTTTAGAGATAAGGACTCTGAGGCTCAAAGAGATTAAGTGACGGTAAGGAATGAAGCCAGCACCACTAGCTCCATAGATTGGCCCCTTCTGCATACTCCAGAGGTCCTTGGTCACCTTCTCAAGTGGGATCTTGGTCTGGAATTTGAAAGTATCTCACTTTGCAACATCAAAATGATGTCGGTGACCAGGTGACCAGGTCTAACAGCAGTAAGCCAGTAAACATGCACACATGTGCACACACGTGCACACACACACTCTCATGATTTTGAAGATCATTTGCCTTCTGAATTCTTTTTTTTCTTTTTTGTTTTTGGAAAAGAAGAGTGTCCCTGAGCTAACATCTGTTGCCAATCTTTCTCTTTTTGCTTGAGGAACATTGTCCCTGAGCTAACATTTGTTGCCAATCTTTCTCTTTTTGCTTGAGGAACATTGTCCCTGAGCTAACATCTGTGCCAATCTTCCTCTATTTTGTATGTAGGATGCTGCCACAGCATGGCTTAATGGGCTGTGTGTAAGTCTGTGCCCAGGATCCGAACCCGCAAACCCTGGGGCAGCTGAAGCAGAGCACATGAACCCAACCACTACACCAGCGGGCTGGCCCCTGCCTTCTGAATTCTTAAAAGCAACATTGAAAAGTGAAAATGCCAGAAAGACACTCAGAATATTTTAACTCAGGTTCCTGAAGAACAGAGCTCATTTTCTTCTGGTTGTGAACAATATTTCCTGCTCCCAGTGGGGCTGTGGGAGGGCTGAACTCCATAGTGACCAGGTCCCCAGCCCGCTTGGCTTCAGCGAGGCTGGGCCTCACTGAGCACATATTTCAACATGGCCGCAGGCACCAGCAGTGAAGTCGTACTTACCAAGGAAGGGAGATGTCTGTTCCCATCCAGGTCTTGACACAGAGTCCTCACTGCCTCTTATGAAAGGACTCAAGAATCTGGTCCAGGGAAGATGAGGTGCCGGGGCCTGGAGGGTGCCCTCCAAGGGCCACACTATGGCCAGAACTGCATGTCATGCTTCTCTGAGCTGGAGAGAATTGATGGGATGTTCATGACAGTGTTAACATGGGTCCTTAAATACTGTAACCGGGCCCCGAGGGAAGGCTCAAAAATAGAACTGAATTTCATCCCTTTAGATGGTTTAGTGTAATTCTACATAGAGGCAGGCACAGGCTGACATCCTTGCGGATCCTTCTCACAACCATCCAGCATAGATATCTTGATTCCATTTTGTCAAGTGATAGAGCCAAGACCCAGAAAGGTCCATAATTTGCTCAAGGTCCCTCCACGTAAGCATCAATAGATAGGGTAGAATAAATTGATTAAGGTGGCAGAGTCAGGTCTGGAATTCACATCTCACAGACATTAAAACCCATGTTCTTCCAACAGGATCATTGGGCTTCTGGCTCCCTTGCTCATTAGCAGGGAGAGAGGAATTAGCTTTCTGAAAAGGTCCTTTGCCACTCCTGAGTCTCCAAGGCTGTCACAGGCCCCACAGGCCAGGCATGGAAGGAAGTCGGCCCAGCAGAGGAAATAGGAAGTTGGCTGCTGGGCAATGTCAGCTGGTGGTCTCCAGGGAGGAGCTAAGACACCACTGTCTGATAGGCCTCAGGATGCTAGGAACACCTATCAAAGGCTGGCTATGACCCAGACACTCTGGCTAACTGATCTCATTTAATCTTCACAGCAACCTTTTACCAGAGAGACTGTAATTACCTCCATCATACAGATGAGGAGACTCAGGTTGAAAAGGTTAAGCAATATGCCCGGGATGTCAGAGCTGATGAGGGAAGCGATGCAGACTTGGGTGGTGTGACTCAGTGCCCATTAGTGTTATCACTGTGACTCTGTTCTGATGGCCCAGATTTGGTCCCCCTAATCTCTCCTGATAATGCTGATCAACGATCACTCCCATTCTTCCCTCCTCTATCTTCCTTCCTAAACTGGATCCTTGGGCTGAATGCCAGCTGGCTGGTGTAGGAAGTTACTGTGTGATACTTGTAAACTTGAGAGCTCCCTGTGGGCCAGGCCTTCTGATGAGCACTTCACATTCATTTCCCACCTCATGCTTCGTAAGATCAGGATGGCCATCCCACTTGTGGATGCGGCAACAGAGACTTACAGCTAAGCAGCTTGCCCAAGGCTATCTCATAGATAGTCTATGGCGGATCCAAGATTGGAGTGTTGATCTCCCACCACCAGCCTAGGGCTCTGCCACCTACCCATAGTTGCCCCCACAGCTGGGCAAACAGAAGGAGATGCAGTCCAGCTAGAGTCTGCCTGGCCCAGATACAGAGCCATTTCTCTCCACTGAACTCACCATGCCCACACAGCCAGTCAGTGAGGTTTGCACTTTGCCTTGAAAATCCTTTAAGCCTGCCCATGGCAGCAGCAGTTTCTTCATTTGTAGCCCACACTGGCTCTAGGAGGACAGAAACGTGTGATTGATCTTACCGACTGTTAGACTGTGAGGCATTGTGCTGGTCCATGAACAATGGCTTCTCTGAGTTTGGACTGACTTCTGAAGACGTCTGGTCTCTGTTCATTTCCTGTCTCTGAGCTGCAGTGGAGCGGTGGAGCTTGTCTTGTATGCCCAGGACTAGAATCTTCAGCAAGAGCTATTTCTCCCAGTTCCTTGTCCCACTCTTGTCGCTACTCCCCCACAATCACTGACTGGAAGTTCACCAGGAGTCCTGAGCAGATGAAAGCTTCTGGGCTCCTGCCCAGGATTGAGTTCCAGACAGATCAGCACTGAGACAGTGGACAGCTCCTCTCCAAATCACTCTCCCACTCTGATCACTCTCAAGAAATGCTGGCTCTGTAAGCCCAGAGCTGGCCTGAGTGCTGTGTCTATTGCCTTCTGAAACCAGGTCTTTACAATGAGCCAACTTTAGCTACCATTTATTGAGCATCTTCTGCGCTACTTCCTCCCATTTAGCAGACTCAGAGGCTGAGCCTCATGGCTACACATGTAGTGAGGGGCAACATCCAGGTCTGTTGGACTCCAAAGCTCATGCTTTTAATCACTGAACTATACTGCCCCATCATTTTAGAAGGTAGAATGTTTCAAAACCATGTATTCTACTTCCTCTGTCCATCCTGCAGTTCCTGTAACATATACCACACTGAGCATGTGCCAGGCAGCTCTCTGTCCTATGTGTGGCCTGACTTGATCTGACTCCACTAGGCTTCCTGGAGGCTGTTCCCAGGATCTGTACCTGTGTGGATATGATTCCAGTGGTCTGAAAGGGAGACATCCTTTATCGGTGATTCTGAAGTTGCCCTAGTCATGCCTCCACCCAGGAATGGAGCCATAGTCACTCCATGCCCCCAGCAGGCCATGGGAGGAGCTCCTGGTCTGAGCACCACTTTCTAGTGCTTTCCAGTGGGAATGAGCCCATTTCTCTGATGGGAAAGAGACCTTGGGCTGGCAGCATCATGCAGCAGACAGCACCCTGGACCGGAAGGCAAGAGTTCAGGATTCTGGTCTAGACACTGCCCCTATCTGACCAAATACCTTTGGGCAGGCCTCTCCCCTCTTATAACTTAGATTCCCCATCCCTGAAATGAAGCGGATGGATGAGGCAATCTCACATGTGAATTTAGGCTGTTTGCGCATGCCACATCAGGGACTTGATAAGGGGAGAGGGAGCAGGAAAAGGGGGCAGAGACTGACATCATGGAGCCTTCCCTCCCCATTCTGCTGGAACTCAATCTCTTCTGGTGCAATGGCAGCTGAGGCCCATGCACCACTTTAGCTTAAGAGATCTGCGTGGGTGTATGGGAGAGGACTCACTCCCCCTGACTGTGCACTAGTAGGAACGATCCCTCACACACTTAAGGGGCCTGTGTGTGCATATTAGGCCCTACTCTGTATATGCATTCAGAGAGAGAGTCTGCCTGTGGGTCTGCTGGAGACAGAGGCAGTGTTTGTGCATGCGTGTGCATGTGTGTCTGTGTGTGTGCGAGAGAGAGAGACAGAGAGAAAAAATAAGACTGGTTATAGACAGCAAAGTGATATTTTCTTATGGGCATTGGTTTGGGAACACAGGGAAACTGAGGCAGGCATAAATCCCCTTTACTAAATGACTCAACTCCTTTTGAGGCTTAGCAAGATTTAGAAAGCAGGAAAATCACTTTTTAAATTTTTCACGAATACCAAGGGGCACTTTATGGAAAACCAAACTATTTGCTCATGGCAGAAAGGCAAGGAGGGGGAGCGTTACAGAATGGGGAGCGCTTATCTCATCTGGTGCCTCTCTCACCATGCATCTTAGTACCACTCATCAGCGTCAGAATTTACTCTCCCAACAAGATCTTGTAGTATTGACAATCAAGAATCCCTCCACAGGGGTGTCATTCTGGTCTGGTCCAGCCGGATGGGAGTGGGAGACTTGGCCCTGCCCTGCCACCTGCTCCCCCATTGGCGAGGCAGTCCAGTTGCCAACCAGATCACCTGAGTCATTCTATTCCCTGTGCTGTGACTCGGATACTGGAAGCATCTTTTTTCCTGTGCAGATCCACTTTTTTTTCTTTTCATTGTAAGAATTTTTCTCTTACTAAGGTTTGCTTTACATCGTGAAAAGTACAAATCCTAAGTATACCACTGATGAGTTTTGACAAATTCATTGTCCATGAAATCCACACACTTAAGGTACAGAATGTTTCTATCATCCCAGAAGGTTCCTCCATGCCCTTTTCCAGACAATCCACACCCCTGCCCAGCCAACTACTGTTCTGCTCTCTCTCATGAGAGATTAATTTTGCAAGTTCTGGAGCTTCATACGAATGGAACCATAGGTGTGTGCTCTTTTATATCAAGCTTCTTTCACTCAGCATAATATATTTTTGGTTTCTCCATGCAGCTGTGAACCTCAGTAGTTCACTCCTTTCTGTCGTGGAGTGGAAATCTATTGTGTGAACAGACCGCAGCTTGCTTAGCCCTTCTCCTGGTTGATGGACATCTTATATTTGGGACATTATAAAATTGGACATTTTATATCCAATTGGGGGATATTCTGAATAAAGCTTCTACAGACATTCTTGTACTAGTTTTCCAGTGTTCATATGTTTCAGGTCTCTTCATTAAATACACGTATATTTAACTTTATAAGAAACTGCCAAACAGTTTTCTGAGGTGTCTACAACTTTACAATGCAGCTAGCATTAGACTAGGCTGTTTGTCTTTTTCTTATCGAGTTGTAGGACTTTTAAAATACATTTGGATATAAGAGATTTATTAGGTATATGTGTTGCAACTGCCCTCCTCGTCTGTGGCTTGTCTATTCCTTTTCTTAACGCTGTCCTTTGACGACATACATTTTAGAATTGGCTTTCCAATTTATTATTTTAAAAATCATGCTGGAGTTTTGACTTAGATGGTATTGATTCCATAGATTAATTTGGGGAAAATGTCATCCTTTGTATTTTCTCCTTTATAATGTTAATCTAGTGAATACATTAATTAACTTTCTAATAATTTTTTAATGCTAAACCAACTCTGCTTTTTGAGTTGGCCATTCTTTTTCCTAAGATTTTGAGGGTTTTTGCAGCTACGTTTTTGAGGAATATCAGCCTCTGGGTTTTTTTTTCCTCACTGCCTTTGTCTGGCTCTGGTATCAGGGTTACGCTGCCTCATAGAAGGAGCTGTGAAATATTCCCTTTATAAAAAACTGTCACACTGTTTTCAAAGTGGTTGTGACGTTTTCACATTACTTTCAAAAATGTAAGAGTTTGTTTCTCTGCACGCCCACTAGCACTTGGTATTGTCAGCTATAAAAAATATCCATTCTCATAGTGTGCAGAGTTATCTCCTTGTGGTTTTAATTTGCATTTCTATATTGAATAATTATATTGGCCATCTTATCATGTCCCTATTTACCTACTAAATATATCTACTTTGATAAAATGTCTGTTCAGATCTTTTGCTCTTTTTAAATTCAATGTTTTGTTTCTTATTGTTGAGTTTTGAGACCATTTTATAAATTCTATGTACAAGTCCTGTGTTAAATATGTGGCTTACGAGTGTTTTCTCCCATTCTGTGGCTTGTCTCTTAGCAATGTGCTTCACAGAGCAAACATATTTTACTTTGATAAAGTCCAATGTCTCATTTTTTTTCTTTTATGGATGGTGCATTTATTGTTATATCAAAGACCTCTTTGTCTAACCCAAAGTCACGGAGATTTTCTCATATGTTTTCTTCTAAAAGTTGTAAAGTTTTGTGTTTCACCTTAGGTAAAATTCATTTGAATTAGTTTTTTATAAGGTGTGAGGGATAAGTCAAGGTGGGTTTTTTTTTTGGTGAGGAAGATTAGCCCTGAGCTAACATATGTTGCCAATCCTCCTCTTTTTGCTGAGGAAGATTGGCCTTGAGCTAACAGATGTGCCCATTTTCCTCCACTTTATATATGGGATGCCTGCCACAGCCTGGCTTGCCAAGCGGTGTGTAAGTCTGTGCCTGGATCTGAATGGCAAACCCCTGGCTGCCAAAGCAGAGCCCATGAACTTAACCACTATGCCACTGAGCTGGCACCTCAAGGTTCATTCTTTTGCATATGGATGGCCAATTGTTCCAGCACCCATTTGTTCAAAAGACCGTCCTCTCTTCATTGAATTGCCTTTGCAGTTTGATACATTTTGCTTTATTTGTGGGTCTTGTTTCAGACACTGTGGCCTACTTCATTAATCTATGTATCAGACCTCTCACCAGTGTCACAGTACCTTGATTCCTGTAGCTTCAGTGTAAATCTTGAAATAATGAAATAAAATGTGGTGACTCTCCTTACTTTGCTCTTTCTTTTCAAAGTTGTTTAGGCTAGTCTGCTTACTTTTCCTTCCCCTACAAATTTTGGAATCAGCTTGTAGATATCTACAAAAAAGTCCTACTTGGATCTTGAGTGGGAATGTGTCGAGTCTGTAGAAGAATTTGGGGAGAATTAATGTCCTAGCAATGTTGAGTCTTGTAATTCAGACAGAAACTGAATTTTTTGTTAGATTTATACCTAAATAGTTCATATTTTGATGCTATTGTAAATTGTGCCACGTTTTCTATTTTAATTTCAAATAGTTCGCTATGCATATAGAATTGACTTTCCTTTATTGTTTCCAGGAGCTTTTCTGTAGAGTCCATGGGATTTTCTAAGCAATCATGTTATCCACTACATGGATGCCTTTCATTTATTTTCAGTTGTTTTATTTCACTAGCTGGGACTTACAGTATGACAGGAGTGGTGCAAGTGGGCATACTTGCCTCGTTCCCCATCTTCAGTGACAACCTCCAGTCTTCCACTGTGAATTACCTTTAGCTGCAAGTGATTCATAGATGCCCCATCTCAGGTTCCCTTTTATTTCTGGTTTACTAGTGGTTTGTATCATGAGCAGATGTTGAATTTTGTCAAATCTGGTTGCTGCATCTATGGAGATGATCCTGTGGTTTTTCTTCTTTAATCTGAAAAATAGTGAATTACATTGATTTTCAAATGTTGAGCCAGCGCTGCATTCCTAGAAAAAAAAAAAAAACCTCTTTGTCTTGATGCATTGCCCTTTTATAGGTTGCTGAATTCTATTTGCTAGATTTTGTTGGGGATTTTTACATTTATGTTCATAAAGGATATTAGTCTGTATTTTTTTTCTTGTAATATCTTTGCCTAGTTTTGGCATCAGGGTAATGCTGGCCTCAGAAATCAACTGGGAAATGTTCTTCCCTATTCTCACTTCTGAACAATATTGTATAGAATTAGAATTATTTATTTTTTAAATGTTTGGGGGAATTCACCAATGAAGCCATCTGGGCATGCAGGTTTCTTTGTTGGAAGGTTTTAAACTATGCATTCAATTTATTTAATTGATATAGGACTATTCAGATGCTTTCACTGTGTCATCCCATGAACCCCTCTCATGTTCACGGGAGGTGCTGGGAGAGAGGCAGCCTGGATGTGCAGGGGCAGTGGGGAAAAAAAGCAGTGAGGTTGGGTTCTTTCTAGAACTTCTGGAGGGGCAATGCTTGTGCAGTTCAGCACACATTCTGCTTTGCTGGGCTAAGCCCTCTTCGAAACTGAATAGAGGAAATGTCTGCCCCTACTCCTGGGGCTGTGGTGTGGGGAAGCTGGGCCAGGACTGGCTGAAAGGCTGATTCAGGCAGAGAGGAGCCCCAAGGTTGTATACAGTAGAGAACGAAGGAGAAGAGCTTGGGGTCAACCACAGCAGCTGGGGACAGACATCCCTCATGCCTGGCTGGGATAACTTGGATTCGTATTGTCCAGCAACACCCGGACCCAAGAAGCAAGGCTCAGGACTGAGGCCACCTGCTGGATAAGGAGACAGATGCCACCCAGGGTCGTGGGACTCCCACATCACACTCAGAAGACTTTCCAAATACTGACCTTGTAGTAATTGCATCCTTTAATAAGATTAAATATTTGTAAGCATTACTAAGACCACTGCAAGTATTGTTTTCACCTCAATTTCCTAGCAAAGAAGACAGTTTGGCATTATTCTGTCTATTTTACAGATGAGGAAACTAGTGGTAACAGAGTTGAAGTGACAAGGGAGCGAGCGGCAGAGCTGGGATTTGAACCTCCGTCTGCTCTTCCCACCTGCCATCACCACCTGAGAGAGTTTGACCTAAGGCACCAGAAACAAGGGGCCCTGATGTAGGGACATGTAGGTCCAGCAGCCAGCTTTGGGGTGGGGGGATAGGGTGGGGAAGCGGGCCTCAGGAGAGAGCAGGATTCCTGTCAAAGCCCCGCCGTGCTTTGAGGGGAGACGTGCACGTCTTTGCCAACAGCGGCCAAATCAGCACAAAGCCCCAGCTGAAGAGTTCTATTTTGTCAATAAAACCTTTTGTTGTTTGTTTTTTTAGCAGAACACTTTTGTTGGGGTTCTATACAGGGAGAGCCTTCTGGTTATTGTTGGCAACTCACTGTCTTTCCTGGAGCACATGGTCTCTTCATTTCACGCCCAAATTGCTGGAGAGACGCAAGCCTGGATTTTGAACGTGTCTGATGCGGCCAAGGTTTCTCCAGTCCTCTTCCCTCCAGACTGCTCACTGCTAAGACCTTGATGAGGCAAGCCCGTATCATCAGAGTCACGGCCATTGAAGGCTAATAGGACCCTGAGGATAATCTACAGCAGCCCCCCATTTTACAGACGAGAAGTCAGAGGCCCGGGGCAGGGGAGGACTGGTGAAGGCCACACAGCACTGAGACTTAGAATCCAGACCCCTCCCATCCCAGCTCCCCAGCCAGAAATGTCTCTCTACTTACTTCCATTTTATATAAAGGAAAAGACAGGGCACAAAGTTAATCGATCCCCCCATCCTAGCCCCACAGCCCCTGGGAAGTTTGGCATCAGAACTGCACATAGAGAGTATAACTTTCTTGCCCTCAAAGAAGATGTCCTCAGTGATACTGAGAACATTTGATGCAAAAAGTGATGCTGTCCTGGCTGAGATGTCCCAGGCCCTGAGGGGAGCTCAGCTCACTGCAGTGCAGGCAGACTGGCCTGGGGACAAGATCCCGGCTTCTTGTGGATACCCCATCTCTTCCATGCCTTACAAGACCCTCTCTCCTTCGTATCTCGTCCACAGCCAGCACTCAGACTCCCTCCCTCCCTGCTTTGTTCAGGAAGCTGTGGTCCCCCCAGGAGAGCACACGCAGCTTCCCTCTTCTCCTTGTCAACATAAAATCAGGATGGAGGAAAAGGTAGGGGCACACCTCCCATGAGCCGGCAGCAGGCTGGGTGTTTCTCAGCTACTCATCATTCCACCTCGCAGCTCATGATTATCCTCATTTTACAGAGGGAGTTTGGGAGAAATCAAGCAGCCGGCCCATGTTCTACAATCGAACTGCAGGTCCAGCATTAGGACCAGAGTCTGTTTAGTTCCAAGGCCGCATTCCTTGCCACCCCAAGTGGCCTCCAGGCTAGGCCACCTCTTTGGTCAGTTAGAAGAGGGAATGGTAACAGTCAGTGTGTGAATTTGTGACCACAGGCTCGCTGGCGCAGTCTTGCTCACTCTGTCCCGGTTCGGGTCAGTTGTGTCCAGATGGACTTAAAAGCAGTTTCCGACATGACATCCTCTTCATCAGTGGGCACAGCACCCCTGACAGAAAAGCAGGCAAAGGGTTAACAGACTTCATTCTGCTGGTCCAGAAATCCTACAATCCCACCCCGGGCTGGTCCCACCCCATAACAGCTGCTTTCAACTACAGGAATCCAAAAAGGGCAAAACTCTAACATTGAGTCACACGCTGCTTGAGCCAAGAGGCTGTGGTTCCCCTGAGCTGAGCTGGTTTTTGGTAAGGTTCACTGTATAAATCCATGGGGGCATCAAGAAACTTTTTTCTTGTGGAAGGAATTGAGCTCCTACAGGAAGGCCCATGTAAACTCCAGTGGGGTTCCTCGGGGTGTGGGACTTTGGGGTCAACCCAGGAACATGGAAGAGGACCTGTGGCAGGCTTTGTATAAGAGTGTTTGTCACTTGAGAAGCTCACAGCTAATTCTCATTGATTATTTAGGACATCAGTTCTCTGTCCATAAGTTAATTCTAAGAAGTCATCATACAGCAATCGTGTTCAGTTTCCCATGTGGCAACGATCCATCATTCATCCATTCATTCAACAAAGTACAAAGAGTCTCTGGACCTTGCTGAAGGCACAAAGACAAAGACGCTACAGTCCTGGCCCTCAAGACTAGTACCTGCAAATAGTAGGTGCTTGCTAAGGATGTGCTGGCTGACCGAGGAACAGGTAATGTCTGAGCTAAGTCCTGAACTTACACTGTGAGGAAGGGCATCTTCTGTGGAAGGAACAGTTCGTGCCCATGCACAGAGTGAGAACACCTGAAGCATCTGGGGACTCTCTAGAACTCTAGGTGGAAGGAGCTACACTTGTTACTCTTTAGCCCTGCTTCAGATTTGAGGTGACAGACGTCATAAACACAAACAAATGGCACAAACAGACACTCTGCTCCTGTTGGCATGGAGACCATGTGTCAGGACAAGGTTTAGCTGTGTGGGCAACATGTCACATGGCACGACCCCCTCCAATCAGAAGGGGACGCCCTCACATCTCCTCATCCTTGGCTGGCTGGAGGAGGTCCCACTTTCATTTGTCACCAGTCTTTCTCCCTGTGAAAGATGCTCAGAATCATCCTGAAGAGTTGACAAGAGAGCTAGATTTGGAGAACACCTGTCACCCACCAACACCTGAGACACAAAACCCTGGGCGACTTAGCATATCGTTGTCTTTGAAGACTGTTTGGCTATTTCTGAATATTCAGTGGGGCTGACAGGAGGCTGTCTTTGTTTGTGTTTAATCTCTCTTTCTCTCTCACACACACACAGGCACACACACACACACCACACACACACACTTCTGTCTTTGTTCTCTTTCCTGTAGGAATAAGAAAGCATGTTAAAACCCACCATGTTAGCATCAGATCTCACTGTTCCCAATGTTTCTCTTTTTCATAGCTCTGGTCACAGAATTATTTGTTTATTTTCTTCTTTCCCCCAAAAAACTGTCCCCAAAGGACTGGGACTATACCCTACGTCTCAAGCATAGAGCCAGGTATTTTAGGAAGAGCATTGTGTTTTTAAAGGACAGAAATTCAGTTAGAACTAGTTTGGCAAAGGAGGAGATTTATTGGAAGGAGATGGGTGTCGCACACAACCTGGAGTGGGGGAGCACCTGTGCCTTGCGAAGAGCCAGAAGCAGACACTTTCAGACCACCTTCTCACCCTACCTCTCAGCCCTGCTTCCCTCTCCATATCCGCTTTACTCTCTGTGCTGGTTTCATTTGTCTGGAAGACAATGTGGTAACTAGAGACTTGTCAACCTAACATGTTATCCATTTACCTGCAAGGGGGGCCGAGCCTCTTCTGTTAGTCAGACATGAACAAATCCCGGGGAAGGGCTCTGATTGGCTGGGCTGGGTCAGATGCTCATACCCAAGCCCTGGGCACCATCAATTTACGGGAGGATCAGCCATTAGAAAAGAAGGACCAGTCATGAGTCAGAAAGCAGTTCCAATTTGTTGTCATCTTTGTGCTTCATACATAAATGGTGAACAAAATAACAAATGAGAGCTCTTCCAGAGGCTGAGAGGAAATTCCAGAATGTAAAGTATATCTGCCCCAAATTTAGCTAAAAGCAGATGGGTCAAAGGTGATTAAAAAAGCGGATCACCTACAGCCCCCAGGGCATGGCAATGGCAGGGATGAAGAGCGCAGCTGAGTCTTCCTTTCTAGGGAGCTGTGACAGCGCCACCCTCGGACTTGGTGCAGTTGAGCTCTTCAAGGACTTGAGAAGCCTGTGCTGGCAGGAGGTAGATGCCAACGGGAAGTGACAGCATTTTAAGAAGCAAGAAGGATGGCCCAAGATGCCGAGTCACATCCCCCATAGAGAGCAGGGTGGTGAAATGCAGGCCTGAGGATGCAGGAGGCTCCGGGGAGCAATCATGCCCCCATCCCACTCTCGGCGTCCCGTTTCTCCCCTTCCTAATGAGGGGGCTCATGCGATTAGGGAGCACGGGGAGCAGACTAAACAGGAATGAAAACCATGGCAGCCCTGGGAGGACATTTGATGGCAGGAAAACTGGGGGGATGTTTATGACTGGACTATTTGTTCTGCATCTTTGAGTAACTGCCTATGAATGGGGAAAGTTCCAGAAGACAGCTTCAGACTGCAGCTGCAGAAAAATAATCATCACTTAGATGGTGCTATCTTTACGTGGGTCACTGTTTTAAGTGCTTTATATAAACGAACTCATTTAAAGCTCAACCCACCACCTACGTAGGTGAAATTAGTGTGCCCATCTGTACGGGGTTGAACAGTGTTCTCCCAAAATTCATGTCCACCCAGAATCTCAGAATGCGTTCTTATTCGGAAATAGGGTCTTAGCAGATATAATTAGTGAAGATGAGGTCGTACTGCATTAGGGTGGGCCCCAAATCCGATGCCTGGTGTCCTTTTAGAGAGAAGGGAATCTGGGCCCAGCGGCACAGACACAGGGGGAAGATGGCTGTGTGGAGACAGAGGCAGAGACTGGAGTGATGCTGCCACAGCTACGGAACACCGAGGATTGCTGGCAACCACCAGAAGCTGGAAGAGGCAAGGAAGGATCCTCGCCTACAACCTTCAGAGGGAGCATGGCCCTGCCGACACCTTGACTTTGAATTTCTGGCCTCTAGAACTGCGAGAGAATAAATTTCTGGTGTTTCCAGCCCCCTGTTTGTGGTAATTTGCTACAGCAGCCCTAGGAAACGAATACATCATGTTACAGAGAAGTAAACCACTGCACAGAGAGGGTAAAACACCTTACCCAAAGCCACCAGCCAGAAAGTGGCAGAGGCAGGAGGGTGTCAGGGAGGCTGGAGCGGGGACTTGGAGCCTGGAGCAGGATGCAGGGAATGCAGCCTTGAGATTCGGTCCCGCATCCCAGGCTGGTCTGGCTACTGCTCTGGAGGGCATCCTGCTGACCCGGTGGCCTAGTGTCCTTGGCACCACTCTGCCCAGGGTGGCTTCGCTTCTGGCGTGGAGCTGACTAGTCGGACAGCTGGATGGTTCCTCCGCCTCCTGGAAGCTGTTCCCACACGTCTGCTGGAAGTCCACCGTCCAGCTGAGGCCGCCCCAGCCCCTCCTCCCTTCCCTTTGCTGCACAGGAGCCCTTCCTGGTCACAGAGGCTCCTACCCGGCTCCCAGGCATCGAGAAGACCTGACTAGCACATTGGCGGCTGCCATTCTTGTCCCTGGCTGGGTTGATTTTCCTACACTCGGAGCTTTTCCAAATTTCCCAAAACCCAAAAAGTTTTCATGATCAGCCTTTTACTGTTTTTGTTCTAGCTGCTCATTGTGAAAGTAAAGGGCATTCGTCAACATTTAGAAATATGGAAATATAGGGACAGAGCTCACCCTAGTCCCACCTCCTCAACAAACGCTGTTCAATTCCTGTGCCCTTCTTTATCGTCCTGCTCTGTGCTTCTTTCCGCCCTTTTGTTTTCCTCAATTGGGATCATGCTGTTATTGTCCTTTTTCTTGACGTTTTTAACAACGCTCATCCCCACACCTCTCACCTTCCTTAGGACACCACTGAATCACTGCCAGCGTTGCATCCACTGGATTTGTCACTGTCTTCTTGACCCTTCTCCAAATGCCAGGTGATTGGAGGAGTTAGAATTTTTCAGAATTATAAATCATGTTGTAAGGAGCATGCCATTCTTCACATTATAGCTTCTTTTTTAAAGAAAGATTCATAGAAGTGGAATTGCTGAGAGCGGACACCTTTAAGGGCCTTGGTGTTCGCTGCCAGATTACCCTCCACGCTGAGGGCTGGGGTGGGCGGCCACCAGCCTCTCTCTTCACTCAGCACAGGGAGTTCTTTTTCTTTCCAATGCTTATTAATTCGATGGGTGGAAATTTGGTTCCTTGTTCTAATTTGCATTTCCTTGATTACTAATGAGGCTGAACATTTTCAAATGTACTAGTCATTTACATTTCCTTGTTTGTGGATTTTCTATTTGTGTTCTGTGCCCATTTCTCCACTCTTCTGGTGTTTTCTCACCAGTCCATATGAACGCTTTCCCTTAGGGTTGTTAACCCTTTCTCTGCCATGTTTACTCAGCAATATTGCCCAAGTTGTTTGGTTTTTAAGTAATCTTTCCCTGTCTCAGGGCCACTCACAGCATATTCTTACGTCCCTCGGTCTCTCTTAACTCAGCCAAGTGACACAGACTTGTTGAAGAGACCAGGCCAGTCTCTCTGCATGAGCATTGTGGAAAATGGAAACTACAGTCAAGCAAAAGTAAAAATGAAAGTTGTCACATTCCTACCACCCAGACCTTTCCACCATTAACACCTCAGTACACAGCCTTCCTTTTTTACTTCACCCAAATGAGATCATTCTGCACATAATGTTTTGTAATCTGATGTTTTTCAGTAAACAATCTCCACTTTGCTGTCAGTTTTGGAAATTTTTATGCCACCTAATACCCAGACCATATTCTAATTTGCCTGATTGACCCAACACTGTCCTCTAGAGCTGGCTGTCCAAAGCAGCATTTGATGCAGGACCACTCAGAGCATATTGCTGTGTCCCTAGGTCCCTGTCAACTCAGCAAAGTCCCAACCAAGTGACACATCTTGTTGAGGAGAGCAGGCCAGGCTCCCTGCAGACAAACCCACCCACCGGACTTGTCCAGCTGCTTCTTCATGGTGTCATTAACTTATTCCCCTCCCTCCTGGATTTCCTGTAACCATTTTTTTCCCATTAATTTTGGTTATTGTTTCTTGACAAATATAGTCATTTTATTCTCTGCTTCCATCCCTCTCCCCTCTGAGATGTGACAGCCTTTCTCTGTATTCTGGTTCCTTCCTCTGTGGTTGGACACTGCTATCAGGGCCCTCTGGAATCTGGAGGGATCTTTGCGTCACTCTAACATTGGAGGCACTTACGAAGGACCGGCTTTTGCTGCCCCGAAACTCACTGCAAATTCCCTGGCGAGACGCTGAGCTGGGCTGCAAGCTGAGGGCCTCAGAGATGCACTAGTCTCGGGCCTGAAGTCTTCCTCCAAGAAGCGTCTAAAGCATACATTTTACACATTTCTCTAATTTTAGAGATTACCCTGCCTCAGCCACCTGCCTCGAAATCAAAAATATCCCAGTCCCCGAGCACTCAATCTGCTTTAGCTGCACGGCCCCTTCCATGAGGGCAGCGGCTCTTTTCCTGGGGACTGTGTGTTCCTAGGAACAATTACTCACGGGGTCTGTGCCGAAGAAGAAGCTTGGCATGGAATGTGGCAGAGAAGGAGAGAGGAAGCTGGATAAGGAGAGAGGGAACGAGAAACATTGATGATGTCTCCAGCTCTGTCCACACCCTTCGTGCCCTGTGAAGACCAGCAGCAATGCTAGGAGACAGAGTGACCAGTTTGGGACCCCTGGAGCCTGTGGGCATGTTGCTCATCTCTTCAAGTTCCAATTTCTATGTCCAATTGTACAGCAGGGATAATAATAACTATATCTCAGAAATACGTTACTATAGGAATAGGGTTTAACACATATAGCAGGATGCTGGAACAGCAAGTGTCCGGGCAGCAGGTCCTCAAATGGCCCTGTTGGGGCCAATGTTATAGAACCACCAGCATCAGAGAGATGGACTGGCGAAGTCAGTGGGTCAGCTCTCCCAGGTCTGCGCAGGTGGATATGCTCCAGGGTGCTGGTCCTTTCAATACCTCGACTACAGATGACCACGACATTGTCACATCTTCTTGTGCTGCTCCTTTCCTCCCTGGTGGGGCCCAGCAATACCACCGTTGCCACCACTACCACCATGCCCATCACAAATATTCCATGCTTCATGGCATCCAAATATAATCTGTCCTCAAAAAAGTATGCAACACTCACAACCACTGAGGTGCCAGTGTCTGAAGACATCTTCAGTTGCGGTTCTTCTGGGCATCTCTGGCCCCCTTCCTTTCTCGCTTCCCCTGCCGCTGAGGGCAACTTTGGTCCTGCATGGCTACTGCAGCAGCAGAAATAAAATCAACAGAAGCGGCCTAATTCTGGGCACCCATGACTGTCCCGGGATACTGGGTGTGGCCTTGCGTGGAACTGTCAGTGCTCTCGAGTACCTGCTGTATCCCCAGCTTCTGAGGGGCACCAAGGGAGGGTGAAGTATGATTCTGGCATGCATACATGTATTCATTCATTTGTTCCCCAAACCCATCAGGCTGACACCACTCCTGGGGACATAGCAGTGAACACGACAGACACAGTCATACTCTCATGAGGCTCACAGACTGGTGTGAGATGGGCAGGTAAGTGAAGAATCATGGTCCAGTGTGGTGAAGTCTTCGAGGGGAGACCCACAGGGGAGCAGGACATCAGGAGGTTTTCTGGGGGAGGGTGATGGGGCAGGGTGACCTGAGAGCTAAGTAGGAAGTGACCAGGTGAGCAGTGGTATAGAAAGGGAAGTTCCAGGACAACGGCTGTGCAGGGGCATGGGGGGAGCTAGAGAAAGTGGAAGAGAGCAGCGTGGCTACTCCCAAGGGGATGACGCGTTGGGGAAGCACATTGCAGGGGCAGCAGTGGGTCACGCAGGCTTCCAGGTGTAGCTGAGGGGTGTGGGCTCTATGCTGAAGACAGTAGGGAACTGTGAGTAGGTTTAAGCAGGCAATGGCATGGTCAGAGCTTTGTCTTGGGAGCTCACTCTGGCGGCCTTGTGTGGGATGATTTGGGGAAGAAAGACGTACGCTCAGAATTCCATGGGGCAATGAGAATTGCCCCCTCTGTGGAAGTCCTAGCTTTCCCTTCTGCTCTGGAGAAGAGAACATTGATGGAAGATTATGGACACCCATGTCTTGATCCCAACAAATCCCTTCACCTCATTTTCTCCATCTGTAAAATGGGTATAATGCAGAAATTTTTGTACATATGCACCAAGACTAATGTCTAGGAATGGTCATTGCGACGTTATTCAAAATACCAAAAACTGGAAACAATCTAAACATCTGTCATTAGGGAACTGGTGAAACAGAGATCAGCCATGCAGCGGATCACTCTAATGGCCTTAAAAATGAAGTGGCTGATTTAGAAGGCTCCTCAAGACGTATTGTTGAGATCAATTCTCAGAATAATATATACCATATGGCCACATTCATATTAAAATACATATACACATGAATATGCATGTAAATACTTAGCAAAAGGGCTGGAAGGATGTTCCCAGACCTTCCTGGAGGCAGCCTGGGTGGGGAGAGGCGTTAGGCTGAGGGTTGACAAGGCACCTTTTGTATCCAATGCTGCGCACTCACGTATTCTTTGCTTATTTTACAGCGCGGTACATCGATGTGGTAACCACAGGCCCTCCAGGACTGGTTCAGCCGACCCCATCTTATCAACAGAGTAATGGTATTTCAGAAAGAAGTAGTTATCAGTAATTATGTTTCAGAAAGAAGAAATCTTGACCTGAAATGACTGCAGAACAAAAGATTCTTCTCCCCACAGAACCAAACGACTGAGACACGACCGGAACTTGAGTCGACTCGTATCAGAAGCAAGGGGTCCGTCACTCAGGAATATCCACTGCTGAAATTCCTTCCCCACCTCATCATAAGTGTTTAGAACCTCATCATAAATGTTTAGAATCTTACCATAAATGCTTGAAACCCACCAACTAAAGCCTGTCCTACCAGCGTTTCCATGTGTCAGTCTCTTCTCCCCAACCTCTTAAATTTCGCCCCAAATTCTGAATCAGTGAGACAGAACTGAGGGCACACGCCGCCTGTCTCCCTGCAGACCAATCTCGCAGAATAAAGCTGACCTCTTTTCCCAAAGGCTGATGCTATAATTATAATTGACTTGTTTATGTGCATCAGGCAAGACAACCCCAATTTTGTGCGGTGACAATGTTACCTCTGTAAAGATACTGAGTACACAACATTGAGAGGCATACATTCGAGAGGCGGATGGTGAGTTCTCAACAGTGAAGCAGTGGCTACAAAGCTCAAGGAGAGGTGGGGTGCAGTGCATGGCACCGCTCCCCACCCCCACTTCCACCAGAGGGCAGCAGAGGGCACGGACGCTGACTTGCAATCAGTGAACCTGGGCTCTGTGACTTGTGCCAAGGGACCCAACCTCTCCATGTCTCAGTTTCCTCATCAGTTACACAGCAATAATAAACCATACACCCCAGTTTGGGGGAAGATCCGATGAGGTAATGTGTATGCAAAGGCACAAGCAAGGAATTCTTGTCACACTGCCATGAAGGAGAAAGATAGCTTTAACGAGATCAGAACAAGGGGAGGAGAGTGCGTGTCTGGGGGCAGGCGGTAGAGATGAGGGAAGGGAAGGAGTGGCCCGTTTACTGTCACTGAGCAGCTCATTATTTATCATCACAATCTCATTATTAGGTAGTGTTATCTTCGCTTTATGGATGAAAACAAGGTTCGGTAACTTGCCCCAGGTTGTACAGCTCGTTAGTGGCAGAATGTGTTGGACTTCTCCTCTGTGCATCCACAGTAAGCATCCAGCACCTGTTTGCAGGTTGATGGGTGACAGTGCCTGGATGCCAGGATGCTGGAGAGTCGCCCATGCCAGGGGCCTCCCCAGGTGGCTATTCAGTAGGAGGGGTGTCCTCATCCCTCAGGCACACCAGCCCACTCATTCTGCCTCCTAGGTCCTGAGCCAGGTGCTGGGGTACAGAAGACTGACTCACTGGGATAGAACACCGTCCCACAGAAAGCCCTCCCCACAGCCCTGTGCTCCCTGCCTGCCGGACCCCAACCCCAGCTCACCCCTGAGCTTCCCATCCTGCAGCATCTACAGTCGGCACCCGCCTTTTGAAAGCACAACGCACGCTATCATATGTGCTAGATACAAAAGAGCACTCTGGTGCCTCTGGCCCCTGTTTAGGGGAGATTTGCTCTTAGCAAAGAGGACCTGCGTTTACACTGGAAAGGCAGAGGTCCAGGAGAGGTCTGTAGATTGGACCTTGGCTACACAAGTCGAAAACATACCAGCGCCGCCCCATCATTTATGTTGCTTAGCAGAGGGAGTGATTTCTCAGTCCTTATTCATCTAGAATGTTAATTAGTGGCCTGGTGTTCAGTTAATCGAGTTGGTTTCTCTCTCTCTCACCCCCAGGAACCAAAGAAGGTATGGAAAAGCAGCAGGCACAGGACTTGGCCACAGGCCAGCCCCTCTGGTGCTCTTTGGAATAATTCTGCCCCGGGCTGTGGGCTGCACCTTCCAAAGGCTCTTTGTGTCTGTGGTTTTCTTCTTCTTACCTGAAAATGGCTGGAAATCTTGGTGTAGAAGAGCGAACAGGCTGAGGGGCTGCCTGCAGGGTCTCTGAAGGGAGAGCTCATGCGAGCAGAGGGCGGGAGAAATTTCAACATTTAAACTCTCCGCTTCAAATGCTTCTGGCCTTGGAAGCTGGCCCCTCCCACCTGCAGCCCTCGCTCTGCTCTGGCCCATCCCCCTCCAAGTGTTTATTTGATGGTCTAGGGCCCTGGACCACACCCCACCCCATCTCCCCGGGAGCACACGCATCCATTCCTCCCATGCAGCTTTGCTATTTTCACTGACTCCCTTCCAAACCCCTGGCTCGTAGCCTCTTGATCTGTGTTTCTTTAATCAGATCTGAGATTTCTCTATAATAATTGTGTATATGCATGTTCATGACAACCACACACACAGGCGCACCCGCACACACACACACACTCACATGATTTCTAGGATGGCCATCAAATAACCTATTTCTACCATAGAATTTCAATGTCGCCATCTGTGTTTACAACCACATTTGGGCCAAGTGAACACCAAAGGGTGTCGGTGCACCCTGTATGAAGGTTTTGTGGATAGACCAAAGGTGACGCATCACCCTGTGCCCGGGTGTGAAGGTGTTTAATTGAGAAGAACTGGACTCTTTCTAGCCCTGGTGAGAGAGCGTATTGCCTGTAAACCACGTGCAGTCTGAGGAGCCATCTCTGTGTGCACCAACGTGCAACTACAGTAATAAATAAACCGTGAAAAAATATTTTTTTCCCAGTTCTAGCAATAATTAGATTAGGCCCATTCAATTAAGACCTAAATAATTCCCCAGTGCTAACTATCTTCAGTGCCACTGGTAGCTTTTTAGAGTTATCGAGGGATACCTCATGACATTTGTGGCTTGTTCATGGAAAGTTCCAGGCAGGGTCTCAATATCTAGACAATAGTGCCTTGGTGTAACTAATACCCCTGGATCAATCCCGTCATTTTTTCACGCATTCTGGGCTTATGTTTTATTTTCTTTTTTTGACAGCTTTGTTGAGATGTAATTAACATACTATACAGCTCATCCTTTTAAAGTGTAGCATTTAATGATTTTTGGCATATCCAGGGTTATACAACTATCACCACATCTAATTTCAGAAGCTTTTGGTCCCTGGCCCACCCCCTCAACACAGTTAAGAAACCCTGTTCTCATTAATAGCTACTCCCATCCCCCACTCCCTCCCAAGTCTGCCCAGCCTAGGCTGTCACTAATTGGCTTTCTGTCTCCATAGATTTGCCTATTCTGAACATTTCATATAAATGGAATCAGACAATATGTGATCTTTTGTGACTAACTCACTTGACATAACGTTTTCAAGGTTCATTCATGTCGAAGCACGCCTCAGTACTTTCATTCCTTTTTATGGTACTCCATTGCAAGGATATACGATTATCGTATCCATGTAGTCCATATACTGTATGCATAAACATGTTTTGTTCATCCATTCATTGGTTGATATGATAATGGCTACTCTTTGGCCATTATGAATAGTGTCGCTATGAGCATTAAAGTCCACGTTTTTGTGTGAACATATGCCTTCAGTTCTCTTGGTTATATACCTAAGAGTGAATTGCTGGGTCATGTGGTAACTCTATGTTTAACATTTTTAGGAACTGCCAAACTGTTTTCCAAGGTGGCCAGACCCTTTAAAATTCCCACCAGCAATGTATGGGGGTTCCCATTTCTCTACATTTTTGTCAACACTTACTATTATCTGCCTTTTTGATTATAGCCATCCCAGTGGATGTCAAGTGGAATCTCACTGTGGTTTTAATTTTCATTCCTCTGATGGCTAATGATGTTGAGCATCTTTTCCTGTGCTTTTTGGCCATTTGTCTATCTTCTTTGGAGAAATGTCTTATTCAGATTCTTTGCCTATTTTTTTAATTGGGTTATTTGGCTTTTTATTATTAAGTTGTAAGTGTTCTTCACATATTCTGGATACAAATCCCTTATCAGATATATGATTTTCTCCCATTCTGTGGGTGCATGCATTTTATTAAAGTAAAAATTTAGATAAATATAGAACTAGTCATGAGGCAAAATCTTTCTACTTTTGAATCCCAAATTGGACGTTTAGTTTCAGCAAAATAGCATCATCTGTCACATCAAACTGTGATAATTTAAATGTTATTGGTTTTATAATTTTTTTTTGCAAATTTGCTTTATTTCTATAGTTGTGTAAAAGTTACCTACAAAATGAAGGCATTGATACATAGTTTTATATTTGAATACATTAAAAAAACATTATAATAAGAATCACTTAAATCAACACTTTCTTTTATAAATAAAGAGGAAGTCCTTTATTTTTCAAACACTGCCATCGCCTATAAGTTCCATGAGGCTGGACAGCATCTGTCTTATCACCATAGTTCCTGAGCTGCCATTGTAGTTGGCACACAAAAGTGCTCACTGAACAACAGTTAGATGAATCCATGAGTGCACCCTATTTTAAGGCATGATCCTGAGGCCCCTGGAGCTGTTCTCCTCCGTTGGGAGGCTGTCAGCACTCTCGACTGACATTGGTTTGGCCTGCCCCTCTATGCTCAGCACTTTGGGCAAGAACACCATGTTCCCACCCCCACAGGGCTGGCCCCCAGTTCTGACCCAGGCTGTGCCAGGGAAGAGCAAAAACTAACCTTAATTAAGCTCTTCCTAGATTCCATGGCTTTCTGTTTCAACCTCTCCACAACACTGCGAGGGAGTTATCAGCGTCTCACTTTGCCAGCAAGGAAACTAAGGTTGGGAGAGGTGAAATCTCCTGCCCAGGGTGGCTCCTCCTGGGGAGGGGTGGAGCTGGGATCCCATCTCTGATAAAATGACTCAAAGACCCCACTCTTGCCTCTTTGTCCTGCTGCCCCTGCACAGTGATGAGGTCTGTCCTCTCTTTTGAGCTTTTTCCGAGTTTACTTTGAGTGAGTCAGAGAGACTAGAATCAATCACAAAGGCCTATTAGTCTTGACCCCAGCAGAGAGTCTGTAGCCCACAGTCTCTGTTTCTGGCCCTTTTTAGAGAGAAGAGCTGACTTTCCAATAAAACCTGAGGGGCATTGGGTCTTTCCAATGTCACAAGTCCATGGCTGAGCTCTACCATGTGTCCAATTGCATGAGCACAGCGGAAATACACCCTGAGAGCCATGTCCACATGGCTCCTCTCTCTCTTTACCCTGGAAGCTTGCTGGGGAATCACAATGCCACCATTTCTTCCTTTGCTTCAGAAGGGTTTGGACTGCCACATGGAGCCACCTCTATTACCCTTCTACATTCCCCTAGAGAGCTTTTCCCAGGGTTGGAAGGCATCTGATCCAGCAGCTCCACTTAAGAAAGGCAGTGGCATAGCCTCATGTCAGACTAGAGGTCAGTGAAATCCAGAGAAGATCTTCTAATATTTAGTGCTGGCTCATTCTGCGTGCCCAGCAAGCTGAGGGCTTGAATTGGATGGACCACAGGGCCAACCCAATTAAATGTGTAGAAATTGGCTGCGAAAGCAGTTGAAACTTCCCTCGTTAAGGGTAAAAAAAAATCCAACAATTGATCCTGGAGTTTTGTGCGAACCCAATCTCTTTTAAAAGAATGGGTAACTCGGCAGCACTTCTGAGAGGAGCCTGTCAAGAGGAATGAGGGAGGAATCGCCTTGGATTCTGCGAATGTCATCCTCTCTCTCTCTACTGACAAGCAAAGACACTGAAGGCTCGAATCACAGTGACAAAGCCCTATGCAAGGACACCAGCCTCTGCCCTGGATGGTGACAGCCTCCTACCTTGGTCTCCTTGGACAGCAAGAGGAAAGCCTCAGGCTGTGGCTCTCAGTTTTCAGTAAGTACAGCAACAGCTGATTGCCCTTGTCAGTCCCAGTCGCTTCGCAGAGCACCTGGCCTGCAGGCCCAGAGAAGATGCTGATGTGGGTGCTTCCCGCATCTCCTGGGAGGCACCCAGGTTTACAGTCTGAGAAGAAGTAAGGCAAACAAGGACGAAGACTTCGAATTCGTAGGCAAAACTGATAAGGAAACTGTTGCAAACATCCTTCCTATTCCATTTTTCTGTGGCAGGCTGAAATGCTTGATTCTAATCTTTGCCCAGTGCAGGCAAATGCTTCCTTTTTCTCTCTGGTTTTCAATCATTTTCCATTTTTAATGCCAGAGAAAAATGCCAACTTTGTGCATATTTGACCTCCTCAAATGTTCTGTGTTTGATTTACGCCCAATATGGCCACATCTCTTGGGACAGAAAACGTTTGGTTAGAGCTGTAAAAAGTCAGCCAATTATATTTTCAAATACTTAGGCAAATTCTCAGTGTGCAGACCATTGACAGACTGTTTCCGTTTTCATTAGGCTGTTTTTTCGGTCATTGGAGGCGAAGGGCCCCAAGCACGTGGGTTGAAGCTTATGCAGAGCTGGCTGTAGCCCAAAGGTGTTCGCAGAGACCTTTCTGCTGAATTTATTTCCCTTGAGTGTGTATCATCTTTAAATGGATTTTTCATAAGATGAAAGGAAAAATGAATTTTTCATAAACTGAAAGGACACTCATTTTGATAGTATTTTGAAAGAATTTTCAAGTCCATGCCTGTATATAAATAATACAGTCTGTTCATGAGCATATTGGTAAGCCCACTGTAGCCTTGGAGGGAGCTGTCCACAGGTAATATATGTCTTTAATAGAATGTGCGAGTTTCCGGAGGGATCTGAGGCATGCTGATGTGTGGGGACTTTGTGCCTTATGACACGTATTGCCATAATCCTTAATGAATTATCCACTATATACTAGGCACTGTGCTTCGAGCTGGAGATATCAGTTTGGATAAGATTCTGTTTATGATCTCAAGGAGCTTGTGGTATAAATACAGGACATCTATCTGGGTCATTGTAACACGGGCAGAGAGGTCTCATTGCATCGTTCTAAGTAGAACACATTGTAAGAGTCCCAGAGAAAGTTTCATTTCAATGGAGGATAAGGAAAAGGCTTCGTGGAAGAGGCAGCATTCCAGCCGGGCTTGGAAAGAGGGGAAAAAGTTCAATAGGATGAAATGCGGGCAAGACCAAGAGAAAGTTTTTTTGTTGTTCTTTCATGTTTTCTTTTGTTTCAAAGAAGGTCTGGGTGTGTTCGGTGAAAGGCAACAAGCTCCAAGTAACAGGATTTGTGGGAAATTGACATTCCAAGGGAGCTGAGTCTCAGCGGCTGAGAAGTGCTGGGGGTGTGAGGGGAAGAGCAAATGGCCTGTTTGATGGTAGCAGTGGCTCTAGGAAAAGAATAACAGGAGGAAGACAGGGCAGGGTACAGAGTGCGGTCGGGGGCCAAGCACAGTGGTTCTGCTGAGAGGATGAGGCAGCCCCCACTGACTCTACTTTTGTCATGAGGATCACTGACCTGTCAATATCAGCTGAGGGTGGGGAGGAATGTTGACTGCCCTTAGTGCTCCTAGGACTTGGGGGATACTTGTCTTTGCACTGACCCTCAGGATGTGGATCATAAAACCAGTGTGAGAGTTTTGAGAATTGTCTGAACAAACCATGACTATTCTGCTCTATCCTGAGTGCCGTTGTAAGGGCTAGAAAACATGGAGCCCCAGGCAAGCCTTGCCTCAGCAAGGAGGGGATCTTGATACTTCAATACTTCCCCACTCGGCTTCCATGTGGTTTTCTAACCAAACGACCCAAAGCTTCTTTCCTATGTGTACGGGCACCAGCCCTGCCTCACAGGGAGCTGGTGATGTCCCAGACTCCTCAAGCCCCACTGGGACTTCCGTCTTCATTTTAGAAAAGGATGACACATAAGGGATGCTGACAAGGCAAGAATATGTCAAAAGCAGCATGGAGGAAGCTGAAGCTGTCCTCGGCAGGCTCTCTCCCCTGCTGGTTTCTCCCTCTTGGGGGTCTACTGTGTCTCTCCTCCCTGAGTTTCTGTGGCGTAGAAAGATATTTCAATAAGATGAGTCACCAGCAGCCCTGGTTTTCACTTGGAAGCTTTTCATATGCAGCCATATCACAGAGATAAAATTTGATTGAGAAACTCAACTCTGCCCCATAGCCACAAGTTAAAGTCCTTAGAACATGAACCCGTTAAGGGAAGGTTTTCCTTTGGCCATCTATCTAGACATTAGAATCAGGGATTATTAGACTTTAGAGCTTTAGAGTTCACCTAGTTTAGCGTCACCCAATGGAAAAAAACTCTCAAGTGTTCCTCAAATTGCTGGGCACCATTTTTGCCCAAACACTTCCAGCAATGAGTAACTTACTAAATTAACCACCCGTTATGGGGGCTGATGCAAAGTCAACCCACATTTCAAGCTTATGTTTTTCCAAAGCTACTTACCCATCTAAGTAAATTATTGCAGTTTTGATCTTTTACGTTAATACAGTTTGGGGTCAAGCTGACCCTGTCTAAATTTGTAGTTGAAGAGGCCAAGGGAGTTGGAGAAATGAGTAATCCTTCAGTGGGGCCGCTCGATGACCACAGCTGACAAGAGTCCCTTTTCTTTTTCAGTCAGCATCTCTGTGCTAGTTCAGAACTTCATTGTCTCCAGCCCAGATGTGTGCAGTATTCTCCTGATTCCCCTCCGTTACCCTGGTCCCTCCTATTTCTGACTGATGTCCGCACTGTCACTGGAGTGTGTCCCTCCTCTACAGCCATAGATATTTACTGCCCCTTCCCTCATTGTCGGTACAATGGAGTCTGAACTCCTCAACATAGTATCTGTGGCTCCAACCCAAAGGCCCGGCCTCATCTCCCCAGCCAGCCTCCACTCCCTCCAATCCAGGCACCCCGCTGTGTTCCACTGCCATGAAATCACTTGTTCACACCTAATGCTCCCACTTACATCTCTGTAATACCCAAGTCTTGCCCTTCCCTCCTCTGGCCATCTTTCAAGACTCAATTCATGTGTTACTTTCATTTGAAAGCCTTCCTCACTCCCTCAGCCCCTCAGTCCTGGGCCTCCCTCCCTGGGCTGCACCACACTGAGCATCACGCTCTGGAAGCACCTATCCTGGCATCAGAGATGTTTGCACACATCTCTGCACCTTCTGCTGAACTGTGCTCCTTGAAGATTAAGTCATAGCCTCATTTTTATGTCCTCATTACCTGGCACAGAGCAGGTGGTCAGTACACATTAATTGAATCCATGAATAAATAAATGAATACATGAAGATGGGTTCAGTGTATGTGTGTCTACCTGGAACTACCAGGCAGAGTCGGTGAGTGCCATTCATTACGAACAAGCATGGTTGGCACTGCTGGGTCCCAATAGATGGTCCAGCAAATGAGACACATCGTCTTCCCTCAAGGAGTCGAGGTGGGAAGACAAGACATAAACATTTGAAGAGTGATGCTGTCAAGCAACGCTAGTCTCTGCCCTGTCTATTTTGGAGTTAAACCAGTCTAGAAGAACTCTGCAAATGCACAGAACTCACCCCAGCCCATTCACCTGGTGAGTGTTAATGCCAAGTTCGAAGTCTCCTTCTGTGGGGGCCTGTGAAGGACACCTGGGGCCACAGGTCTGCTTTACCTTGGAGAACCTTAGCAACGACCGTGCACTTCCTCACTCTCTTTTTTGTCTCATTTGAGCCTCACAAAGATCAAGGAAGTGGCAGCATTATTCTTTCCACTTTGCAAAGAAGCCAGGAATAACTACAAGAAAAGCCTTCTAAGTCAGTCAAATGCCAGAGCTTCCCTGCCCCCAAGACATTTGTTTGCTGCTGCTGCCAGGCACGGTGATGGGTGTCAGGAGTACAGAGGCACATGGGACCTGGCCCTTATCCTGGAGAGAGACCCAGCTAAGTGTGACACATGCAAGAGCAGCACATGCTTTCCCTAAGTGCCTTCTGCCCCTCCCTACGTACTGAAGTAGGCATTGCATCTGTCTCACAGTCACTCTTCCCCGTGACCTTAGTGTGGATGCATGGTTGGACAGTAATATGCAATCACGATGACCTCTCCTCTCTTTTCAGCTGTGCTGTAAGCCCCTTGAGGATAGACTGGGTCTTGCGTGTCTTTGCACCTGTCACTGGATTTACGCGACATCCTCTCAGTACACGATGTAGGCTCTGCTGAGGTGGTGGGAAGGGCTTTGGATTCTAGTCCTCAGGCATGTGAGAGCAGCTCCGCCATTCACTCACTGCGTGTCTTCGGCGAAGTCATGCCAGCTCTCTGGACTTTGGCATATTCATCTGTAAAGCAGGGCTGATTGTCTCATCTCAAAGAGGAGACGATGCGCAGAGAAAGCCCAGGGTTCAAGAGCACTGACTTTCCATCCTCTAGCTCCTTCACTTTCAAAAGTATCGTTGGAGGAAGGGGTCGTTAGGGCAGGGGTTACCCCCCAGGATGTGCATGCGTCTCTTTTCACTCTCCTCCCCAGCCCCCAACCCTCACCTCCTCCTTGTTGAGAGGGACTGTTGCCGTGGGCCGCTGGCACTGCGTCCTAGGTGTATGGGTGCGTCAGGGGTGGGCTGCAAGTTTGAGACTCACAGATTAAGGAAGAAATGATTGAATACCCTTACAGTTGGGAAATACTAGGATTTAGCTGACATATCCAAGCTTACTTCAGGCTCCGATGAATCTAGAGACAAGCCCCCATCAGTTAGAAGTCTATGCTTGGAACCTCTGGTCAGATTGTCAGGTCAGAGCCGTCAATTCCCTGAAACCCCAGTGAAATGTCAGCAGTGAGGGAAAGCAACCAAGAGGGCTTCTTGGTGGAAGGGCAGTCAGTTTGCTCAGAGTCCACACGGGCACCCAGGCCTGAGAGCATAACAGGCAGGAGGATTTTAGAGAGTGGTGTTCATCCAAATGTCATAACGGCTGAGCTGGCGGCAACTGTGTCCGCCCTGTGGTCAATGACCCAAAGAAGTCCCAAATTCCAGAGAGGCTGCAGGCGATTCTGAGTCAGCACACAACGGCTTCTGCTTCCTCTGGGCTTTTCCTCCGTTGTGTTTTTCCGGAAACTACCATCCGAAGTGAAAATAACATCTCTTCAAGCATCCCCTGCCAAGCCAGTGAATTTCTAAAATTCCTTGGGGAGATCCTGTTATTCCCGCTGGCCCCGGCTCGCTGTTTGAGACCTCCTCCTCGCATGGGAGGCTGGCGGCACAGACTCCTGGCCCTGAGCCTTGTTTTTAGCTTGTTTGCCTGACCTGCCTAGCACCACCCCAGTCAAACTCCTCCACCATTTCTGCAGAGGCTTGTGGCCATAGTACCCAGAGCTGTGGGATCAGAGAAAGGGTGGGCTGTGGGGGAGCGATTGGGTCACAGATGTCCCTGCCCCAGTGACAATCACGGACCAGACTCCCTGCCCCTTCCCCGTCTCTGAGGGAAACAAAAGACACTCCCACCAACCTGTCTACCCACTGTGACACAGGTGGGGGGGATCGAGGAGGGACACTGAGGTTCTGATTTCGCTGACTTCCCTATTACACTCCTTCTACCCTATGCATTGCCTCAATCGTCATGCAAACAGCTTCACCTTCGTATAGCATTCTCTCTGCCTGGCACGCTGCTCCCGGCCCTCCCTCCCCACTTTCTCACCTGATAAACACCCCAGCTCAAGGATGACCTATCTTTTGAATTCTTTGTTGAAGATTACAGCCCTGGGGTGGGGAGAGAACTCACCCTTCTCTCCTCACCACAGAGAGACATCTGTCACATTGCTGGTTCTGCCTTGTTTATGGTACAGCCCTTCTATTGGGAGAAAAGACAAAAGGAGCTTCTCTGCTTCGCAAGGTCCAGAGTATGTCCCAGAACTCAGCCCACCTTGCCTGACGATGAGAGTCTGCACATGCTGTTCACAGACCTGAGGACACACAAACTCGGCTGCACTTGGTCCTCCAGGAGATGCTTTCTCAGCCTTCTTTCTCTACCTGCAGAATGAGGGTGGGAGCTCTAGATGATTTAAAGCGTCTCTTCCAGATGCTTCTCTGTGAGTCTCCTAAGGGGAGTTTCTCCATGAACCTACTTCCGCCAGAAGTGCATTTCCCAAGTTGCTGTGTTCAACGCACTCCAAAGATTGTGGACACAATTCTCAGAGTATCGTATTGCCAAAGGACACACTGGGGACATCTGACGTGCACCCCATGCTCAGGCCTTGAGTCACACCACCCAGGAAGCCAGGCATCACCGTGCTGTCAGTCACAGACACTATCTGGGAAAGTGACACAGTAAACAATTATGGCTTTTTGTTGTGGTTCAACATGACATTTCTGAGATTCATCTGCCGCGTTACATGCAGCTCTGTTCATTCATTTTAGCTGGTGTATGTTATCCAGTCACATGAATATTCCAGGTCATCCATTCTCCCTCCAAGCTACTCTTAGGTGCTTTCCATTTTCCTTCCATTTCAAGTGAGGTTTTGGTACACGAACATCCTTATCCTTGCCCGTGTGCAGAGACGCTCACCCCGCAGTGAACCCGGGAGTGGGGACGCGGGCTTGATGGCTTCCTGTTCGGCAGCTTTATTAAATCACGCCAAATTGTTTTCCAAAATTATTGCTACTCATGCTTCCTCCAGCTAAGCTCCACGTATAGAAAAAAATTTAAACTTTGCCAAGCTGATGGATGGTTTCTTATTCTTTCAGTTTTTGTTTTATTATATGTTCTGAGGCTTTATGACTGGATATATACCAATTAGGATTGTTATTTCTTCTCAGGGAACTTTTTTTTTTTTTTACCATTATGCATTGATCTTCTTTATCCTTGATGCTTTTTTTGCCTTAAAGTTAATTTTGTTGAAAACTAATATAGCTACTCCAGCTCTCTTTTATGAGTATTTGCTGGTATATATCTATTTATCTATATAGATATATACATATTTCTGTATCCTATTGCTTTCACCTTTTTTTGTAACCTTATGTTTTATTTTGCACTGAGGTTTCCTTATAGTTAAAAAAAACTTTTAGAAATCTCATCAAATCCTTCCACGCAGTCACAACAGCCAGCTGATATGGAGGAAAACCCTTACATACTCTTTCTCCATTTAGCCTACGTAAACACTTTGGCTGCACAATGCTTTCCTAAAGTAATTTTTCCATACTGAGGAAAAAAAAAACTTTATAAAAAAGCCCATCTTTTAAAAATTGAGATAATTCTAAAAAAGCACCCAGTGATAGATAAAGAGAAATATGGGAACAATTAAGCCTTAATTACTATGGATTTAAAAACTCCACAATTATAGAACATTTAAATAGAAAATTTATAAAACTATAAATAAATGCCTATAACTAAAACATCTCTTCTACTTAGTTAACTCATTTTTGTGAGATTAAAAAATCTAAATCAAGCATTTGTACACATTTCAGATTTATACTTATTTTTTTAATACATCTTTTTTTTTTTT
>NC_060268.1:175676581-175687047 GCF_021613505.1 Equus quagga | reverse complement strand
TAAAAACAAAACATCAGGGCCGGCTCCATGGCGTTGTGGTTAAGTTCGCATGCTCCGCTTCGGCAGCCCAGGGTTTCCAGTTCAGATCCTGGGTGTGGGCCTAGCACTGCTCATCAGGCCATGCTGAGGTGGCGTCCCACACAGCACAACTAGAAGGACCTAAAACTAGAATATACAACTATGTACTGGGGAGCTTTGGGGAGAAGAAGAAAAAAAAGAAGAAGATTAGTAACAGACGTTAGCTCAGGGCCAGTCTTTAAAAAGTTTTTAAAAACCAAACATCAATTCTGTTTGTTATCATATAGTACAATGTAAGCATTTGGAATGACGGAAACAGAATTAGTGAACAGATTGCAATGCTTCAATATTTTGAAGATTTAAGTAATTTACCTTTTAATAAACTATTTTTAGAAAAATATAAAACATGTTTTTTAAAAAATTCATATCAATGTGTTGACTCTTCTTTTTTAAAAAAAGATTTTAAAACCCTCAAAAAAGACCAGAATTACATTCACATCAGCTACAAAATAAAGTTCAAACTTAACCAAGGTGCAACAACTTTAAAAACACATGAATTGAAGATCTTGCAGGAAAATAGAATAGAAAATCATTGTAAGGATGATAGTTGCACCATAGAAAATATAATGCATTTTCTATTGAATAAATGAATGTTTAAAACTAAATATTCTGATTTATAAAGTAAGTTGTAGGAATATAAACTTTAAAATGTAAAAGTATAGAAATTTTTGCTTTCTTGATATAAATGTTTTCTACATCTCAGGAAAGCAGCAGTATCATCATCTCTTAAAAAATGAAAGAAAGAACAAAATAAACAAAATAACATTACAGCATAAACATGGAAAGGTAGGCATCATTCTATATATAACTGTTCAATTTTATTTACATTATTTTTTCTATTCTAATTTAAAACATACAACTCCAAGAGCTTCTCATACAAATAGGAAAATTAGGGAAATGTCCTAAACTTATATGGAAGCACTTGAATCTTATTACTTAGATATTCTCCATACTTAAATGTCTTCCACAAATAGCAATTATTGTAAGGAAACATATCTAACCATATAATGCAGATCAGGAGCAGCATTCTCTGAAAATGGCAATGATGGTCTTCAGTATTGTTACAAAATAATCATGGCCACTTTTTCTGTAGAAAATGTTTTTCCAGCAATGTTGCTCAGTGATGGATTTCATGAGGCACTCCGCTACAGTAAAACACCTGCAATCCACTCAAAATCACCATTTTTGGGGTGCAGCTCTTGTGGAAATCATGTGCAATCATCTCCATTTCTGTTGGCTCTGACTCCGTCCCGAAGTACCAAGCCTCCATCTGAGATCCTTCTCTTATCGCCTGAAGAACTCTCCTTAGTATTTCTTAAGTTGTTGAATTCTCTCAGTTCTTGCTTCACTTGAAAACATCCTTGTTTCCCCTTTATGTTTGAAGGATTTTTCACTGGGTGTAAAATTCTAGATGGCTAGTTTAATTTTTTCCCTTGTCAACACTTTAATGATGTCATTTCATTGCCTTCTGGCTTCCTGTTTACTGCTGAGGAGACAGTCATTATTGTTACTTTTTTCCTTCTTTCAAAGTAATGGGTCTTTTTTCTCTAGTTGCTTTTAATGTTTTCCCTTTGTCTTCATTTTTCAGGAGTTTAGCCATTCTGTGCTTAAGTGACTATTTATTCTGTTTGGGGTTTGTCAAGTTTCCTGGACCTGTAGGTCAATGTCTTCCATCAATTTTGGACTAGTCTCAGACATCATCTTTTTAGATATTGCTTCTACCTCATTTCCTCCTCATCTTCTTAGATTCTAATTACATGTATGTTACAGCATGTCTCTCAGGCTCTGTTTTTTATCATTGGCTATTTTATTTATTATTACATTTAGTATTATTTTATTATATTTCCTATTGGAAATATGCCAAGTATTTGGAAATTAACCAACATATTTCTAAATAACCTATGGGTTGAAGGATAAATGAAAAAGGAAATTAGTAAATATTTTGAAATATCAAAATTGTGGGATTATTTTTTTATTTTTATTTTTTGAGGAAGATTAGCCCTGAGCTAACTGCTGCCAATCCTCCTCTTTTTGCTGAGGAAGACTGGTCCTGAGCTAACATCCGTGCCCATCCTCCTCGACTTTATATGTGGGACGTCTACCACAACTTGGCTTGCCAAGCAGTGCCATGTCCACACCTGGGATCCCAACTGGCGAACCCCCAGCCGCCAAAGCAGAACGTGTGAACTTAACCACTGTGCCACCAGGCCAGCCCCCAAATTGTGGGATTTAACTAAAGCAATGTTCATAGGGAAATTTATAGCATCAAATATGTATAATAGAAGAGAAGAAATGTCTCAAATCCATAATCTAAGATTCTACCTCAAGAATCTAGAAAAAAGAACAAAGTAAACCCAAAGTAAGTCAGAGGAAGGAAACAACAAAGTTAAGAAGAGAAATCAATAAAATAGAAAACAAACTAACAGTAGCAAAAATCAATGAAACCCAAGATAACTTTTTAAAACAAAATTTAAAGATTGGTAAATGTCTTGTTAGACTGATCAGAAGGAAAAGAGAGAAGACTGGATTTCCAACATCAGAAAGCAAAGATTGGACATCACTACAGATGTTACAGATGTTACTGGCTAATAAGAGAATTTTTAAACAACTTTATGCCAATATATTGACAATATAGATGAAATGGATACATTCCTTGAAAGACAGAAATTACCAAAATAGGCTTAAGAAGAAATAGAAAATATAAATGGTCAATATCTACTAAAGAAATTAAATTCATAATTTAAATCTTTCCACCAAGGAAATTCCAATTGCAGATGTCTTCACTCATGACTGTTTTTTATTTTTTAAATTTTTTTTGAGGAAGATTAGCCCTTAGCTAACATCTGCCGCCAATCCTCCTTTTTTTTTTTTCCTGAGGAAGACTGGCCCTGAGCTAACATCTGTGCCCATTTTCTTCTACTTCATATGTGGGTTGCCTGCCACCACATGGCTTGTCAAATGGTGCGTAGGTCTGCACCGGGGATCTGAACCAGTGAACCCCGGGCCACCAAAGTGGAACATGTAAACTTAACCGCTGCACCACTGGGCCGGCCCCTTCATTCATGATTCTTTGAACAGTTCAGGAAGAAATAATGCCAGTGGAGTGGCGGGAACACTTCCAACCTCGATTGATAAAGGCCAGCATTACCCTGATGGCAAAGCAGAGACAAAGGCCTTACAGGAATACTGCTGACTGAAAAGTCTTTGTCAAATACTAGCAAATCAAATCTAGCAATACATTAAAAAAAATAGTACATCATGACTAAATGGAGTTGATCCAAGGAAGCAAGATTAATTTAACATTTGGAAATCAATTAACGTACTTCATCATATTAAAAAACTAAAAAAGGAAAACAGTATGATTATCTCAATAGATGCTCAAAAATCACTTGTGAAAATATGTTTATTTGTGATTAAAAAACAACAGCAACAAATGCTCCCCAAACTGGGAATAGAAGAGAAATTCCTTAACCTATGATGAAGGAATGAAAGCTTTTCCCAGGTTTGGGAACAAGGCAAGAATGTCTGATCTCATACCGTTTATTCAACATTATACCAGTGGCCCTGGCCAGGGCAATAAGGCAGGGAGAAAAGCTCCAAAGATTGGAAAGGAAGAAGTAAAATCATCTTTATTTATCAATGATACAGTCATGTTTACAAAAAACCCTGTATATGTCATCTGTAGAGAAAGTTACTACAACTCATAAGTGAGTTTAGAATAGTCACAAAACACAAGGTTGATATTTTAAAAATCAGTTCTATTTCTGTGTACTAGCAACAAAGTAGTATTCTATAGCAACAAACAGCTAGAATGTAAAAATTTTTCAAAGCATTTAATGGTATCAGCCTCAAAAAATATAAAATACTTCGGGGTAAATTTATGAAAATATGTGCATGACCTGTACACTAACAACTATAAAACATTGCCAAGGCAAATTAAATAACCTAAATAAATGGAGAAATATGTCATGTTTATGGATCAGATGACTTGATATTGTTAAAATGTCAATTCTCCAAAAGTCAATCTTTAGATGCACCACAATCCCACCAAAATCTGAGCAGCGTTTTTGTGGAAATCAGCCAGATAGATCCATCTACTAAAGAAATTGAATTCATAATTTAAAAATCTTGGGGTCGGCCCGGTGGTGTAGTGGTTAAGTTCTCACGCTCCGCTTCAGTGGCCCAGGGTTCACCGGTTGAGATCCCAGGTGTGGACCTACGCACCACTTACCAAGCCATGCTGTGACAGGCGTCCCACATATAAAGTGGAGGAAGATAGGCACGGATGTTAGCTCAGGGCCAGTCTTCTTCAAAAAAAAATCTCTCCACAAAGGGAACTCGTCCCAGATGTCTTTACAGATGATGTTTTTAAACATTTAAGGAATTCTAATTTATTTGGAAAAATAAAGGACCCAGAATAGCCAAAACAATTTTGGAAAATAGAACAAAGTTAGAGAGATTGCACTGCCTGGTTTCAAGGCTCACTATAAAGCTACAACAATCAAATAATCAAGATACTGTGATACTGATCTAAGGATGGATACATAGATAAATAAAACAGAGCCTAGAAATGCATCTACGTATATGTGATCAGCTGAAGTTTGACAAAGTTTCCATGGTTGTTCAGGGGGGAATGACAGGCTTTTCAGTATATGGCGTGGGGGAAAAACTAGAGATACATATGGAGAAAAAGAATCTTTGAATTTTTCCTCATGCCGTGCACAAAGACTAAACTTGAAATAGATTATTGACCTAGATTTAAAAGCAAATACTATACATCTTCTACAAAAAGACCTAAGATAAAAGATTCACCACCTTGAAGTAGGCAAAAGTTTCTTAAACAGAACACACAAAAAAGCACAAACCATTTAAAAAAATAGATGATGTGGATTTCATCAAAGTTAAAAACTCTTTTTCTGAAGACATGTCTAAGAAAATGTAAAAAGCAAGCCATGGACTGAAAGAAAATTTGTACAATTATATTTCTGACAAAATGCTTGTATCCCTTACATTTACAACTTAAAAATAAAACACAATCCCAAATTTTAAAAATAGGCGTAAGCTTTAAGGAGACATTTCACAAGAAAAGGTATATGATGGCTATTAAGCCATGAAAAGATGGTCAATAGCGTTTGTTCTCAGGCAAACACAGATTAAATCACACTAAAATACCACTTTACACCTGTTAGAATGGAAAAAATTAAAAAGACTGTCCATCCCAAGTGTTGACAAGGATGTGGAGCAACTGGAACTCTCATGTGTTGCTGGTGGGAATGTGAAATGATACAGCCACTTTGGAACACAATTTATCAGTTTCCTAATAAAGTAAAAAATACACTGATCATGGGACCCAGCCATTCTACTCCTCAGTATTTACCAAAAAGAAATGAAAGTCTATGTCCACACAGAGCTTTTTACACAATGTTCTTGGCAGCTTTATTCACAGTAGCCCCAAGCCAGAAACACAGCAAGTGTCTGTCAACAGGGAGATGGAGAAGCAGTTTTGATACAGTCATTCAATGGAGTATCACTAAGGAACAAAGAGAAGCCGAGAGTTGATGCCAACAACACGGACGGATCTCAAAAACATCATGCCGAATAAAGGAAGCCAATAACTATAGGATTCTCCTTATGTGAAACTCTAGAAAGACAAATCGAATCTGTAATGACAGAAAGCACATCAGTGGTTGGCCAGGGCTGGGGTTTGGAATGAAATTGACTGGGAGGGGTCACAAGGAACCCTTTTGAGGATGGAAATGTTCTAGATATTGATTGTGGTGATGGTTACGTGGGTACAGACATTTGTCAAAAATCATGAAAGTTTGCACTTAAAGTGGATGCATTTGTTGTACGTAAATTATACCTTAGTACAATTAATTTAAAAATATGCACTATGAATCCATGCTATTAAAAATAAATTAGTTCAATTTTACCATTGAAGAACTGAGGTACAGAGAGGTTGCTTAAATGCACAAGGTCACAGAGCTAACAAGTGGCAAAGTTGGGCTTGAAAGTGACATTTGTCTCTCTGTAAAGCCTGTAGTTTTAGTCTGTAAACTATCATTGCCTACTTGCACAACTGTCATACGAAAACAAGACAATAATAATTCCTTATAGCTCTGGAGTAATTGTTAATTTTTCCAATTCCTGGCATTGGATTCTTTACTGGATTCTTACAATAGCTGAGTGAAATGTAGGGCTTATTGTATATAGGTTCTATAGGGAAGGTTTCATTGTACCCATTTTATAGATGAGAACACTGCATAGGCCACAGTGCCTGCCAGGAGCTGGACGTCCAGAGCCGAAGCTCAGAGCTTCAGGTGGGGTCCATTGCTCTTCCGACCAGCCTGCTCCTCGGCCTGTTGGCGTGCAGTATGTTGCTGACCATCAGCCAGCCCCAGGCAGGGGAGCATCCTGTTTGGCCTCCCTCGTTCCATCACCCCCTCCTGAAGAATAAGTGAACCTGCCTTTTGCCTTCGGCCCCTTCCAATCCTGTGGTCCCCACTGTGCCTGGCACATGACATCTAGGTCACCCAGGCATTCACCGATGGGTCGACACATTCTCCCAACCCCAGCTTTTTGGGGACTTTCTCTTAGCAGGCAAATGATACTAAGTCATAAAAGAGGTACAGGTTTTAGCTTTTAAAATATTTCAAAAATGCCTTAATTACATAAGTAATCCATCTTCATTATAGAAAAAAATTCAACTATACAGGCAAAAGACAACCAGACTTCCCCAATTGCACCCAGGGACATCTACTGTTAAACCGTCAGAGGTGTTCTGTTAAGACCCTTCTGTGAGTTCATACAATCTGCATAGATAACAAAAGTGATACCCACTTAACCTTGCTCTTCTTTGTGAGGGATTTTAATGGGACAGACACAGAAGGGGGACACGGGATCGGACGGGGTGCGGGGCGCTCGGGGCAGAAGGAGGGGAAAGAAATTAAAGGAAAGGAGAAACCTGAGATCCCGCCTTCCTTCAACCAATCCTGCACATGGAGGGCGCTGCCTGCCCAAAATACAATGGAAATGAAATTGGAGAGAGAGGTGAGAGCAACAGAAGCACCTCTCAGAAGGAAAAATGTCTTAGGGGGAAGATTAGGAAAATGGTTGACTTTCCTATATTTGTACTATTTAATCTTTTTACACCAAAAATCTGTTTAGGAAGCACTTGTTCACTTTTAAAAAGTAAACAAAGGAGAAAGAGGCCGAAATGCCTTTGCAGACCCTTGTCCCTTCTTTAACTCTGGGAAGCTCTGGATGGGCGATGCCTGCCTGCCTCTGGGCTCCAGGGTGCACAGCTGTCAGCCCCAAGCTATAGTCACATGTCCAGACGTGGACACTGAGCCAGCCCTGGGAGGGCATCTCCTGGCCTTTCCTCCCCCTGAAACTGGCTCCCAGGCGGGCTCATGGTTGTTCTTGTTCTCTTTTACGTGACACCAAAACTAACACGAGAAAGGCAAAACAGAATTCTCAAGGAGGAGCTGGGTGGATGCAGATGAAGGGCAGGTTTCAGCGGAGGCTGGTCACACCGGGACTTTGATTTAGTTTGCTTCTATTTGACACTCCAAAATAACTAAGAGTCAACTGGGGCTTTTAGAGTCTCCTTTTGCAGGCCAGTCAGCCAGGTCGGCTGGAGGTGGCCTTTCGAAATGTAGAGAAACACTAAATTGACAGCGTTCCCTTCCGGGAGCAGCCTGTTTCTTCATTCTCGTGGAAAACGATTTCTTGAGCACTTCCTATGAACTAATGAAGGAAACAGATGTCATCCTGGCTCCCACACTGTACGCCATTCCCAGAGAGAAAAGCACATGAACCTCAATGACACAGAGCAGAGTGTTGACGGATCAGCAGAAGGCATTTGGGGCTGCAGCCGAGGGCAGCTACACCAGTGCGGGCAGCGGGGCAGGGCTCCCAGAGCGAGGGGTGCTAGGTGGAGTCGAGACCTGAGGCAGGCGTGGGAGTTCAGCAGGTACAGGGAGATGGAGAGGGGAAATTGTTATAGGCAGGGAACAGCAGGTGCAAAGGCCCAGAGGCAGGGGTGCAGGGTTGGTGTGAGGAACCACAAGGAGCTCAGCACAGGTATCTGGACTAAAGCCCCTGGTTTTTCCCTTGATGGGGGAGTGAATCCCACAAGATCTCCTGGCAGGTCAGGGGCAAGGGCCCCGTCCCAGCAGCCCTGACAGGTCCTTGAGAGCTCACCTTGTCCTAGATGAGACTGGGAGCCCCGGCAGGCAGCCCCTGTCGGGGTTGGCTCCATCTCCCACATGGATCCCAGAAGAGAGGGAGGGTAATGTCGCTAGAATGATTTGTTTAGTTACTACTAGGGCTTTTGCATTCCAAGTGTAGTCCTTGGACCAGCAGACTCAGCATCGCCTTTGGAGCTGGTTAGAAATGCAGAATCTCAGGCCCCATCCCTGAACCACTGGGGAAGACCCTGCTTGTTGACCAAATCTTTGGGTGACTTATGGGCGCATCACTGTTTGAGAGTCCTGGGTTAGGGCCATACAATGCACTTTGTGTCCTCATTCAGGCAACTAGGCAGGGGGATTACCACATAAGAAAAATAAAGCAGGTCCCTCAGTTCAGGGTAGGCAGAGGTCAACAGGCAGGGGGCAATTTTCACCGCCACCCCCCCCCACAGTGATATTTTTGGTTATCACAAGCTGGGAAGGGGTCCTACTGGCCTCTAGTGGGCAGAGGCCAGGGATGCTGCTTACGATGCACAGGCAACCTCCACAGCAAAGAAGCTTCTGGCCCCAATGCCAATTGTGCCATGGTTGAGAAACCCTGGTTTAGGATTAAGAGGTTAGGAAGTCTGGTTGGCGGATTCCCTGAGTTCTGACATCTCATCCCAAGGCCAGGGGCCTCAGTTGTGTGCTGGCTGCAGGACGGAGAGAGGGGGCAGCGAGCTGGTGTCAAGAAAGAGCTTTGAGGGCCGGCCTTGTGGCCAAGTGGTTAAGTTCGTGTGCTCTGCTTTGGCCCCCCGGGGTTTGTCAGTTCGAATCCAGGGCGCGGATCTACACACTGCTCATCAGGCCATGCTGTGGCAGCGCCCCACACAGAAGAACTAGAATGACTTACAATTAGGATATACTGGGGCTTTGGGGAGGAAAGAAAAAAAAAAGAGGAAGATTAGCAATGGATCTTAGCTCAGAGCCAATCTTCCTCACCTCCCCCCCACCCCTCCCAAAAAAAAGAAAGGAAAGAGCTTTGTGGTCAGACAGGTTAGATTAAGAATCCAGCTTGGCCACTCACTTGCTGGGTGACAACACTGAGCCTCACTCTCCCTCTCTAAACAATGGGGACAACAATGCCCGACCCACAGGGCAATGCAGTGCAGGCTCTCCAGCCTGAGAGATCGAGCTGTAGCCTCCCCCGGGCCCTCGCTGAACCTGAGCGCTCCCATCTGTGAAATGGGGCCAGCGCTACTTGCTCCCGAGGAGGATTTAGGGTGATGTGATGTATCAATGTAGATTCATTGATTGTAACACACGGACCACCCTGGTGGGGCATGTAGATAGTGGGGGAGGCTGTGTTTGTGGAGGAAGTAGTGGGTATTTGGGAAATTTCTGAACCTTCTACTCAGTTTTGCTAAGGACCTAAAACTGCTGTAAAAAATAAAGTCTATTAAAAAAAGAAATATTATATAAAACAATTAGCAATGCACTGGGACACGGAATAAGAACTCAATAAATGTCAGCCATTATTATTATTAAAATTATTGAGGGGCTGGCCCCATTGCTGAGGTTCATGTGCTCCACTTCAGTGGCCCAGGGTTTCGCTGGTTCGGATCCTGGGCGCGGACATGGCACGGCTTGTCGGCTGTGCTGGGGTGGCGTCCCACATGCCACAGCTGGAGGGGCCCACAACTAAGGATACACAACTATGTACTAGGGGGCCTTTGGGGAGAAAAAGGAAAAAAAAAAGAAGATTGGCAACAGTTGTTAGCTTAGGTGCCAATCTTTAAAAAGAAAAAAAATTATTGAGAGGCTTAAGTGAGATCATATATGCAAAGCATAGCATCTGGAATATACCTCAAAAAGCACAATAAATATTTGTTGATTAAATGGGGGAATGAATGCAGGAAGAGCATAGAATTGAGGAAAATGAAGCATCCCGGTTCTGTCTCTTTTTCTGGGGCATCATCCCAGCATCTCTGTGGACAGAGGACCAGGGCTGCTCAGGAACATAAAATGGCAAGTGCCAGGCTTTTATATATGTGAGTGTGTGCACATGCGCCCCAAGTGTTTGCAGCACCCCTGTAGAGCCTGACCTCCTGGATGAGCTCAGGCTCTGTCACATGCATTCAGACCGCCCTGGTCAGTGGTGGAGATGGACTCAGAGCGGAAGGATTCACGCAGACAGGCACCAGGGAGGGGGAG